>NW_028270182.1:61911382-62225888 GCF_037043375.1 Chiloscyllium plagiosum
GGAAGAGGTAATAAATGTGTATTGTCTGCAAGACATTACACAGATAATCAGGAGTAACATCAGGAAGTAGAAATAGATGTGTATAGTCTCCAAGATATTACACAGATAATCAGGAGTGACAACTGGAAAAGGTAATAGATGTGTATAGTCTGCATGACATTACAGAGACAATCAGGAGTGACATCTGAAAGAGGTTATAGATGTGTATAGTCTGCAAGACATTACACAGACAATCAGGAGTGATATCTGAAAGAGGTAATAGATGTGTATAGTCTGCAAGACATTACACAGATAATCAGGAGTGACATCTGGAAAAGGTAATAGATGTGTATAGTCTGCAAGATATTGGACAGATAATCAGGAGTGACATCTGGAAGTAGTAATAGATGTGTATAGTCTGCAAGACATTACACAGACAATCAGGAGTGACATCTGGAAGAGGTAATAGATGTGTATAGTCTGCAAGACATTACACAAATAATCAGGAGTGACATCTCAAAGAGGTAATTGATGTGTATACTCTGCAAGACATTACACAGATAATCAGGAGTGAGTTCTGGACGAGGTAATAGATGTTTATAGTCTGCAAGACGTTACACAGACAATCAGGATTGACATCTGAAAGAGGTAATAGATGTGTCTCGTCTGAAAGACATTACATAGACAATCAGGAGTGACATCTGGAAGAAGTAATAGATGTGTATTGTCTGCAAGACATTACACAGACAATCAGGAGTGACATCTGGAGGAGGTAATAGTTGTGTATAGTCTACAAGACTTTACACAGATAATCAGGAGTGACATCTGGAAGTGGGAATAGACGTGTATAGTCTGCAAGACATTACACAGACAATCAGGAGTGACATCTGGATAAGGTAATAAATGTGTATGGTCTGCAAGACATTAAACAGACAATCAGGAGTGACATCTCGAAGAGGTAATAGATGTGTATAGTCTGCAGGACATTACACAGACAATCAGGAGTGATATCTGGAAGTAGTAATAGATGTGTATAGTCTGCAAGACATTACACAGACAATCAGGAGTGACATCTGGAAGAGGTAATAGATGTGTATAGTCTGCAAGACATTACACAGACAATCAGGAGTGATATCTGGAAGTAGGAATAGATGTGTATAGTCTGCAAGACATTACAGAGACAATCAGGAGTGACATATGGAAGAGGTAATAGATGTGTATTGCCTGCAAAATATTACACAGATAATCAGGAGTGACATCTGGAAAAGGTAATAGATGTGTACTGTCTGCAAGACATTACACAGACAACCAGGAGTGACATCTGGAAGAGGTAATAGATGTGTATTGTCTGCAAGACATTACACAGATAATCAGGAGTAACATCAGGAAGTAGAAATAGATGTGTATAGTCTGGAAGACATTACACAGACAATCAGGAGTGACATCTGGAAGAAGTAATAGATGTGTATATTCTCCAAGATATTACTCAGATAATCAGGAGTGACAACTGGAAAAGGTAATAGATGTGTATAGTCTTCATGACATTACAGAGACAATCAGGAGTGACATCTGAAAGATGTTATAGATGTGTATAGTCTGCAAGACATTACACAGACAATCAGGAGTGATATCTGGAAGTAGTAATAGATGTGTATAGTCTGCAAGACATTACACAGATAATCCGGAGTGACATCTCGAAGAGGTAATAGATGTGTATAGTCTGCAAGACATTACACAGACAAACAGGTGTGATATCTGGAAGATGTTACAGATGTGTATAGTCTGCAAGACATTACACAGACAATTAGGAGTGACATCTGGAAGAGGTAATAGATGTGTATAGTCTGCAAGACATAACACAGTTAATCAGGAGTGACATCTGGAAGTAGTAATAGATGTGTATAGTCTGCAAGACATTACACAGATAATCCGGAGTGACATCTCGAAGAGGTAATAGATATGTATAGTCTGCAAGATATTACACAGATAATCAGGAGTCACATCTGGATGAGGTAATAGATGTGTATGGTCTGCAAGACATGAAACAGACAATCAGGAGTGACATCTGGAAGAGGTAATAGATGTGTATAGTCTGAAAGATATTATATAGACAATCACGAGTGACATCTGGAAGAGGTAATAGATGTGTATAGTCTGAAAGACATTACACAGACAATCAGGAGGGACATCTGGAAGAGGTAATAGATGTGTATGGTCTGCAAGACATTACACAGACAATCAGGATTGACATCTGGAGGAGGTAATAGATGTGTATAGTCTGAAAGACATTGCACAGACAATCAGGAGTGACATCTGGAAGTAGTAATACATGTGTATAGTCTGCAAGACATGACACAGACAATCAGGATGGATATCTGGATAAGGTAATGGATGTGTATCGTCTGCAAGACATTAAACAGACAATCAGGAGTGATATCTCGAAGAGGTAATAGATTTGTATAGTCTGCAAGACATTACACAGACAATCAGGAGTGATATCTGGAAGTAGTAATAGATGTGTATAGTCTGCAAGACATTACACAGACAATCAGGAGTGACATCTGGAAGAGGTAATAGATGTGAATAGTCTGCAAGATATTACACAGGTAATCAGGAGTGACATCTGGAAGAGGTGATAGATGTGAACTGTCTGCAAGACATTACACAGACAACCAGGAGTGACATCTGGAAGAGGTAATAGATGTGTATAGTCTGCAAGACATTACACAAATAATCAGGAGTGACATCTCGAAGAGGTAATAGATGTGTATACTCTGCAAGACATTACACAGATAATCAGGAGTGAGATCTGGACGAGGTAATAGATGTGTATAGTCTGCAAGACATTACACAGACAATCAGGGGTGAAATCTGAAAGAGGTAATAGATGTGTATAGTCTGCAAGACATTACTCAGTCAATCAGGAGTGACATCTGGAAAAGGAAATAGATATGCATAGTCTGCAAGATATTATACAGATAATCAGGAATGACATCTGGAAGTGATAATAGATGTGTATAGTCTGCAAGACATTACACAGATAATTCAGGAGTGACATCTCGAAGAGGTAATAGATGTGTATAGACTGCAAGACATTACACAGACAATCAGGAGTGATATCTGGAAGTAGTAATAGATGTGTATAGTCTGCAAGACATTACACAGACAATCAGGAGTGACATCTGGAAGAGGTAATAGATGTGTATAGTCTGCAAGACATTACACAGACATTCAGGAGTGATATCTGGAAGTAGTAATAGATGTGTATAGTCTGCAAGACATTACACAGACAATCAGGAGTGACATCTGGAAGAGGTAATAGATGTGTATTGCCTGCAAGATATTACACAGATAATCAGGAGCGACATCTGGAAAAGGTGATAGATGTGTACTGTCTGCAAGACATTACACAGACAATCAGGAGTGACATCTGGAAGAGGTAATAGATGTGTATTGTCTGCAAGACATTACACAGATAATCAGGAGTGACATCAGGAAGTAGAAATAGATGTGTATAGTCTGGAAGACATTACACAGACAATCAGGAGTGACATCTAGAAGAAGTAATAGATGTGTATAGTCTCCATGATATTACACAGATAATCAGGAGTGACAACTGGAAAAGGTAATAGATGTGTATAGTCTGCATGACATTACAGAGACAATCAGGAGTGACATCTGAAAGAGGTAATAGATGTGTATAGTCTGCAAGACATTACACAGACAATCAGGAGTGATGTCTGGAAGTAGTAATAGATGTGTATAGTGTGCAAGACATTACACAGACAATCAGGAGTGACATCTGGAAGTCGTAATAGATGTGTATAGTCTGCAAGACATTACACAGACAATCTGGATTGACATCTGAAAGAGGTAATAGATGTGTATAGTCTGAAAGACATTACGCAGACAATCAGGAGGGACATCTGGAAGAGGTAATAGATGTGTATTGTCTGCAAGATATTACACAGACAATCAGGATTGACATCTGGAGGAGGTAATAGATGTGTATAGTCTGAAAGACATTACACAGACAATCAGGAGTGACATCTGGAAGTAGTAAGACATGTGTATAGTCTGCAAGACATGACACAGACAATCAGGAGTGATATCTGGATAAGGTAATGGATGTGTATCGTCTGCAAGACATTAAACAGACAATCAGGAGTGACATCTCGAAGAGGTAATAGATGTGTATGGTCTGCAAGACATTACACAGACAATCAGGAGTGATATCTGGAAGTAGTAATAGATGTGTATAGTCTGCAAGACATTACACAGACAATCAGGAGTGACATCTGGAAGAGGTAATAGATGTGAATTGCCTGCAAGATATTACACAGATAATCAGGAGTGACATCTGGAAGAGGTGATAGATGTGTACTGTCTGCAAGACATTACACAGACAACCAGGAGTGACATCTGGAAGAGGTAATGGATGTGTATTGTCTGCAAGACATTACACAGATAATCAGGAGTGACATCAGTAAGTAGAAATAGATGTGTATAGTCTGGAAGACATTACACAGACAATCAGGAGTGACATTTGGAAGAAGTAATAGATGTGTATAATCTCCAAGATATTACACAGATAATCAGGAGTGACAACTGGAAAAGGTAATAGATGTGTATAGTCTGCATGACATTACAGAGACAATCAGGAGTGACATCTGGAGGAGGTAATAGTTGTGTATAGTCTGCAAGACATTACACAGACAATCAGGAGTGATATCTGAAAGAGGTAATAGATGTGTATAGTCTGCAAGACATTACACAGTTAATCAGGAGTGACATCTGGAAGAGGTAATAGATGTGTATAGTCTGCAAGATATTGGACAGATAATCAGGAGTGACAGCTGGAAGTAGTAATAGATGTGTATACTCTGCAAGACATTACACAGATAATCAGGAGTGAGATCTGGACGAGGTAATAGATGTGTATAGTCTGCAAAACATTACACAGACAATCAGGATTGACATCTGAAAGAGGTAATAGATGTGTATAGTCTGAAAGACATTACACAGACAATCAGGAGTGACATCTGGAAGAAGTAATAGATGTGTATTGTCTGCAAGACATTACACAGACAATCAGGAGTGACATCTGGAGGAGGTAATAGTTGTGTATCGTCTACAAGACTTTACACAGATAATCAGGAGTGACATCTGGAAGTGGTAATAGACGTGTATAGTCTACATGACATTACACAGTTAATCAGGAGTGACATTTGGAAAAGGTAATATATGTGTATAGTCTGCATGACATTACGCAGACAATAAGGAGTGACATCTGGAGGAGGTAATAGTTGTGTATAGTCGACAAGACTTTACACAGATAAAAAGGAGTGACATTTGGAAGTGGTAATAGACGTGTATAGTCTGCATGACATTACACAGAAAATCAGGAGTGACATCTGGAAGTAGTAATTCATGTGTATAGTCTGCAAGACATTACACAGACAATCAGGAGTGATATCTAGATGTGGTAATCGATGTGCATAGTATGCAAGACATTAATCAGACAATCAGGAGTGACATCTCGAAGAGGTAATAGATGTGTATAGTCCGCAAGACATTACACAGACAAACAGGAGTGATATCTGGAAGTAGTAATAGATGTGTATAGTCTGCAAGACATTACACAGATAATCAGCAGTGACATCTGGAAGAGGTAATAGATGTGTATTGCCTGCAAGATATTACACAGATAATCAGGAGTGACATCTGGAAGAGGTGATAGATGTGGAAAGTCTGCAAGACATGACACAGACAATCAGGAGTGACATCTGAAAGACGTAATAGATGTGTACTGTCTGCAAGACATTACACAGACAACCAGGAGTGACATCTGGAAGAGGTAATAGATGTGCAATGTCTGCAAGACATTACACAGATAATCAGGAGTGACATCAGGAAGTAGTAATAGATGTGTATAGTCTGCAAGACATTACACAGACAATCAGGAGTGACATCTGGAAGAGGTAATAGATGTGTATAGTCTCCAAGATATTACACAGATAATCAGGAGTGACATCTGGAAAAGGTAATAGATGTGTATAGTCTGCATGACATTGCAGAGACAATCAGGAGTGACATCTGGAAGAGGTAATAGTTGTGTATAGTCTGCAAGACATTACACAGACAATCAGGAGTGATATCTGGAAGAGGTAATAGATGTGTATAGTCTGCAAGACATTACACAGATAATCAGGAGTGACATCTGGAAGAGGTAATAGATGTGTATAGTCTCCAAGATATTACACAGATAATCAGGAGTGACATCTGGAAAAGCTAATACATGTGTATAGTCTGCATGACATTACACAGATAATCAGGAGTGACATCTCCAAGATGTAATAGATGCGTATAGTCTGCAAGACATTACACAGATAATCAGGAGTGACATATCGAAGCGATATTAGATGTGTATAGTCTGCAAGACATTACACAGATAATCAGGAGTGACATCTCGAAGAGGTAATAGATGTGTATTGTTTGCAAGACATTACACAGTTAATCAGGAGTCACATCTGGAAGGTATTTCCCTTCCCACGTGGTTAAAGATGCCCTCCAACGCATCTCATCCACATCCCGCACCTCCGCCCTCAGACCCTGGAAGTGGTAGTAGATGTGTATAGTCTGCAAGACATTACACAGACAATCAGGAGTTACATCTGGAAGAGGTAATAAATGTGTCTAGTCTGAAAACATTACGCAGACAATCAGGAGTGACATCTGGAAGAGGTAATAGATGTGTATAGTCTCCAAGATATTACACAGATAATCAGGAGTGACATCTGGAAAAGGTAATACATGTGTATAGTCTGCATGACATTACACAGGTAATCAGGAGTGACATCTGGAAGAGGTAATAGATGTGTATAGTCTCCAAGATATTACACAGATAATCAGGAGTGACATCTCCAAGATGTAATAGATGCGTATAGTCTGCAAGACATTACACAGATAATCAGGAGTGACATATCGAAGCGATATTAGATGTGTATAGTCTGCAAGACATTACACAGAAAATCAGGAGTGACATCTCGAAGAGGGAATAGATGTGTATAGTCCGCAAGATATTACACAGACAACCAGGAGTGACATCTGGAAGAGGTAACAGATGTGTATTGTCTGCAAGACATTACACAGTCAATCAGGAGTGACATCTGGAAGAGGTAAAAGATGTGTATAGTCTGAAAGACATTACACAGACAATCAGGTGTGAAATCTGGGAGAGGTACTAGATGTGTATAGGCTGCAAGACAAGACACAGACAATCAGGAGTGAAATCTGGGAGAGGTGATATATGTGTATAGTCTGCAAGACATTACACCGACAATCAGGAGTGACATCTGGAAGAGGTAATAGATGTGTATCGTCTCCAAGATATTACACAGAAAATCAGGAGTGACATCTGGAAGAGGTAATAGATGTGTACAGTCTGCAAGACATTACACAGACAATCAGGAGTCACATCTGGAAGAAGTAGTACATGTGTATAGTCTGCAAGAAATTACACAGACAATCAGGAGTGACTACTGAAAGAGGTAATAGATGCGTATAGTCTGCAAGACATGACACAGACAATTAGGAGTGAAATCTGGAAGAGTTAATAGATGTGTACAGTCTGCAAGACATTACACAGACAATCAGGATTGACATCGGGAAGCGGTAATACATGTGTGTAGTCTGAACGATATTATACAGATAATCAGGAGTGACATCTGGAAGAGGTAATAGATGTGTATAGTTGAAAGATATTATACAGATAATCAGGAGTGACATCTGGAAGAGGTAATAGATGTGTATAGTCTACAAGACAATACACAGTCCATTAGCAGTAACATCTGGAAGAGGTAATAGATGTGTATAGTCCTCAAGACCTTACACAGACAATCAGGAGTCACATCTGGAATAGGTAATAGATGTGTGTATCCTGCAAGACATTGCACAGACAATCAGAAGTGACAACTGAAAGAGGTAATAGATGCGTATAGTCTGCAAGACATTACACAGACATGCAGGAGTTAAATCTGGAAGAGGTAATAGATGTGTACAGTCTGCAAGACATTACACAGACAATCAGGAGTCACATCTGGAAGATTTAATAGATGTGTATAGTCTGCAAGAAATTATACAGATAATCAGGAGTGACATCTGGAAGAGGTAATAGATGTGTATACCCGGCAATATATTACACAGACAAACAGGAGTGACATCTGGAAGATGTAACAGATGTGTATTGTCTGCAATACATTACACAGTCAATCAGGAGTCACATCTGGAAGAGGTAATAGATTTGTATAGTCTGCAAGACATTACACAGACAATCAGGAGTGACATCTGGAAGAGCCAAAAGATGTGTATAGTCTGCAAGTCATTACACAGTCCATTAAGAGTGACATCTGGAAGAGGTAATAGATGTGTATAGTCTGCAAGTCATTACACAGTCCATTAAGAGTGACATCTGGAAGAGGTAATAGATGTGTACAGTCTGCAAGACATTACACATTCTATCAGGAGTGACATCTGGAAGAGGTAATAGATGTGTATAGTCTGAAAGATATTATATAGACAATCAGGAGTGATATCCGGTAGAGGTAATAGATGTGAATAGTCTGCAAGACATTTCACAGACAATCAGGAGTGAAATCTGGAAGAGGTAACAGATGTGTACAGTCTGCAAGACATTACACAGACCATCAGGAGTGGCATCTGGAAGAGGTAATAGATGTGGACAGTCTGCAAGACATGACAGAAAATCAGGAGTGACATCTGGAAGAGGTAATAGATGTCTGTAGTCTGAAAGATATTATACAGATAATCAGGAGTGACATCTAGAAGAGGTAATTGATGTGTATAGTCTGCAAGACATTACACAGACAATCAGGAGTGACATCTGGAAGTGTAATAGATGTGTATAGTCTGCAAGACATTACACAGACAATCAGGAGTCACATCTGGAAGAGGTAATAGATGTGTATAGTCTGCAAGAAATTACACAGACAATCAGGAGTGACTACTGAAAGAGGTAATAGATGCGTATAGTCTGCAAGACATGACACAGACAATTAGGAGTGAAATCCGGAAGAGTTAATAGATGTGTACAGTCTGCAAGACATTACACAGACAATCAGGATTGACATCTGGAAGCGGTAATACATTTGTGTAGTCTGAACGATATTATACAGATAATCAGGAGTGACATCTGGAAGAGGTAATAGATGTGTATAGTTGAAAGATATTATACAGATAATCAGGAGTGACATCTGGAAGAGGCAATAGATGTGTATAGTCTACAAGACAATACACAATCCATTAGCAGTAACATCTGGAAGAGGTAATAGATGTGTATAGTCCTCAAGACCTTACACAGACAATCAGGAGTCACATCTGGAATAGGTAATAGATGTGTATATCCTGCAAGACATTACACAGACAATCAGAAGTGACAACTGAAAGAGGTAATAGATGCGTATAGTCTGCAAGACATTACACAGACAAGCAGGAGTTAAATCTGTAAGAGGTAATAGATGTGTACAGTCTGCCAGACATTACACAGACAATCAGGAGTCCCATCTGGAAGAGGTAATAGATGTGTATAGTCTGCAAGAAATTACACAGACAATCAGGAGTGACAACTGAAAGAGGTAATAGATGCGTATCGTCTGCAAGACATGACACAGACAATCAGGAGTGGAATCTGGAAGAGTTAATAGATGTATACAGTCTGCAAGACATTACACAGACAATCAGGATTGACATCTGGAAGCGGTAATACATGTGTGTAGTCTGAAAGATATTATACAGATAATCAGGAGTGACATCTGGAAGAGGTAATAGATGTGTATACCCGGCAATATATTACACAGACAAACAGGAGTGACATCTGGAAGATGTAACAGATGTGTATTGCCTGCAATACATTACACAGTCAATCAGGAGTCACATCTGGAAGAGGTAATAGATTTGTATAGTCTGCAAGACATTACACAGACAATCAGGAGTGACATCTGGAAGAGGCAAAAGATGTGTATAGTCTGCAAGTCATTACACAGTCCATTAAGAGTGACATCTGGAAGAGGTAATAGATGTGTATAGTCTGCAAGTCATTACACAGTCCATTAAGAGTGACATCTGGAAGAGGTAATAGATGTGTACAGTCTGCAAGACATTACACATTCTATCAGGAGTGACATCTGGAAGAGGTAATAGATGTGTATAGTCTGAAAGATATTATATAGACAATCAGGAGTGATATCTGGAAGAGGTAATAGATGTGAATAGTCTGCAAGACATTTCACAGACAATCAGGAGTGAAATCTGGAAGAGCTAACAGATGTGTACAGTCTGCAAGACATTACACAGACAATCAGGAATGACATCTGGAAGAGGTAATAGATGTGTATAGTCTGCAAGACATTACACAGACAATCAGGAGTGATATCTGGAAGTAGTAAAAATGTGTATAGTCTGCAAGACATTACACAGACAATCAGGAGTGACATCTGGAAGAGTTAATAGATGTGTACAGTCTGCAAGACTTGACACAGACAATCAGGATTGACATCTGGAAGCGGCAATACATTTGTGTAGTCTGAACGATATTATACAGATAATCAGGAGTGACATCTGGAAGAGGTAATAGATGTGTATAGTTGAAAGATATTATACAGATAATCAGGAGTGACATCTGGAAGAGGCAATAGATGTGTATAGTCTACAAGACAATACACAGTCCATTAGCAGTAACATCTGGAAGAGGTAATAGATGTGTATAGTCCTCAAGACCTTACACAGACAATCAGGAGTCACATCTGGAATAGGTAATAGATGTGTATATCCTGCAAGACATTACACAGACAATCAGAAGTGACAACTGAAAGAGGTAATAGATGCGTATAGTCTGCAAGACATTACACAGACAAGCAGGAGTTAAATCTGTAAGAGGTAATAGATGTGTACAGTCTGCCAGACATTACACAGACAATCAGGAGTCCCATCTGGAAGAGGTAATAGATGTGTATAGTCTGCAAGAAATTACACAGACAATCAGGAGTGACAACTGAAAGAGGTAATAGATGCGTATCGTCTGCAAGACATGACACAGACAATCAGGAGTGGAATCTGGAAGAGTTAATAGATGTATACAGTCTGCAAGACATTACACAGACAATCAGGATTGACATCTGGAAGCGGTAATACATGTGTGTAGTCTGAAAGATATTATACAGATAATCAGGAGTGACATCTGGAAGAGGTAATAGATGTGTATACCCGGCAATATATTACACAGACAAACAGGAGTGACATCTGGAAGATGTAACAGATGTGTATTGCCTGCAATACATTACACAGTCAATCAGGAGTCACATCTGGAAGAGGTAATAGATTTGTATAGTCTGCAAGACATTACACAGACAATCAGGAGTGACATCTGGAAGAGGCAAAAGATGTGTATAGTCTGCAAGTCATTACACAGTCCATTAAGAGTGACATCTGGAAGAGGTAATAGATGTGTATAGTCTGCAAGTCATTACACAGTCCATTAAGAGTGACATCTGGAAGAGGTAATAGATGTGTACAGTCTGCAAGACATTACACATTCTATCAGGAGTGACATCTGGAAGAGGTAATAGATGTGTATAGTCTGAAAGATATTATATAGACAATCAGGAGTGATATCTGGAAGAGGTAATAGATGTGAATAGTCTGCAAGACATTTCACAGACAATCAGGAGTGAAATCTGGAAGAGCTAACAGATGTGTACAGTCTGCAAGACATTACACAGACAATCAGGAATGACATCTGGAAGAGGTAATAGATGTGGACAGACTGCAAGACATGACAGACAATCAGGAGTGACATCTGGAAGAGGTAATACATGTCTGTCGTCTGAAAGATATTATACAGATAATCAGGAGTGACATCTAGAAGAGGTAATAGATGTGTATAGTCTGCAAGAAATTACACAGACAATCAGGAGTGACACCTGAAAGAGGTAATAGATGCGTATAGTCTGCAAGACATTTCACAGACAATCAGGAGTGAAATCTGGAAGAGGTAACAGATGTGTACAGTCTGCAAGACATTACACAGACCATCAGGAGTGACATCTGGAAGAGGCAAAAGATGTGTATAGTCTGCAAGTCATTACACAGTCCATTAAGAGTGACATCTGGAAGAGGTAATAGATGTGTATAGTCTGCAAGAAATTACACAGACAATCAGGAGTGACTACTGAAAGAGGTAATAGATGCGTATAGTCTGCAAGACATGACACAGACAATTAGGAGTGAAATCTGGAAGAGTTAATAGATGTGTACAGTCTGCAAGACATTACACAGACAATCAGGATTGACATCTGGAAGCGGTAATACATGTGTGTAGTCTGAACGATATTATACAGGTAATCAGGAGTGACATCTGGAAGAGGTAATAGATGTGAATAGTCTGCAAGACATTTCACAGACAATCAGGAGTGAAATCTGGAAGGGGTAACAGATGTGTACAGTCTGCAAGACATTACACAGACAATCAGGAATGACATCTGGAAGAGGTAATAGATGTGGACAGACTGCAAGACATGACAGACAATCAGGAGTGACATCTGGAAGAGGTAATACATGTCTGTAGTCTGAAAGATATTATACAGATAATCAGGAGTGACATCTAGAAGAGGTAATAGATGTGTATAGTCTGCAAGAAATTACACAGACAATCAGGAGTGACACCTGAAAGAGGTAATAGATGCGTATAGTCTGCAAGACATTTCTCAGACAATCAGGAGTGAAATCTGGAAGAGGTATCAGATGTGTACAGTCTGCAAGACATTACACAGACCATCAGGAGTGACATCTGGAAGAGAGAATAGATGTGGACAGTCTGCAAGACATGACAGACAATCAGGAGTGTCATCTGGAAGAGGTAATAGATGTCTGTAGTCTGAAAGATATTATACAGATAATCAGGAGTGACATCTAGAAGAGGTAATTGATGTGTATAGTCTGCAAGACATTACACAGTCTGTCAGGAGTGACATCTGGAAGTGGTAATAGATGTGTACAGTCTGCAAGACATTACACAGACAATCAGGAGTGTCATCTGGAAGAGGTAATAGATGTCTGTAGTCTGAAAGATATTATACAGATAATCAGGAGTGACATCTAGAAGAGGTAATTGATGTGTATAGTCTGCAAGACATTACACAGTCTGTCAGGAGTGACATCTGGAAGTGGTAATAGATGTGTATAGTCTGCAAGACATGACACAGACAATCAGGAGTAACATCTGGAAGAGGTAATAGATGTGTGTAGTCTGAAAGATATTATACAGATAATCAGGAGTGACATCTGGAAGAGGTAATAGATGTGTGTAGTCTGAAAGATATTATACAGATAATCAGGAGTGACATCTGGAAGAGGTAATCGATGTGTATAGTCTGCAAGACATTACACAGTCCATCAGGAGTGACATCTGGAAGACGAAATAGATGTGTATAGTCTGCAAGACATTACACAGACAATCTGGAGTGACACTTGGAAGTGGTAATAGATGTGTGTCGTCTGCAAGACATTACACAGACAATCAGGAGTGACATCTGGAAGAGGTAATAGATGTGTGTAGTCTGCAAGACATTACACAGTCCATTCGCAGTGACATCTGTAAGAGGTAATAGATGTGTATAGTCTTCAAGACCTTACACAGACAATCAGGAGTCACATCTGGAAGAGGTAATAGATGTGTATAGTCTGCAAGAAATTACACAGACAATCAGAAGTGACAACTGAAAGAGGTAATAGATGCGCATAGTCTGCAAGACATTACAAAGACAATCAGGAGTGACACTGGAAGAGGTAATAGATGTGTATAGTCTGCAAGACATGACACAGATAATCTGGTGTGACATCTGGAAGAGGTAATAGATGTGTATAGTCTGCAAGACATTACACAGATAATCAGGAGTGACATCTGGAAGAGGGAATAGATGTGTATAATCTGCAAGACATTACACAGATAATCCGGAGTGACATCTCGAAGAGATAATAGATGTGTATAGTCTGCAAGATATTACACAGATAATCAGGAGTGACATCTGGATGAGGTAATAGATGTGTATAATCTGCAAGACATTACACAGACAGTCAAGAGTGATATCTGGAAGAGGTAATAGATGTGAATAGTCTGCAAGATATTACACAGATAATCAGGAATGACATCTGGAAGAGGTAATAGATGTGTATAGTCTGCAAGACATTACACAGATAATCGGGAGTGACATCTGGAAGAGGTAATAGATGTGTATAGTCTGCAAAACATTACACAGACAATCAGGAGTGACATCTGGAAGAGGTAATAGATGTGTATACCCGGCAATATATTACACAGACATACAGGAGTGACATCTGGAAGAGGTAACAGATGTGTATTGTCTGCAAGACATTACACAGTTAATCAGGAGTCACATCTGGAAGAGGTAATAGATGTGTATCGTCTGCAAGACATTAAACAGATAATCAGGAGTGACATCTGGAAGAGGTAAAAGATGTGTATATGCTGAAAGGCATTCCACAATCAGGGGTGAAATCTTGGAGATTTACTAGATGTGTATAGTGTGCAAGACATTACACAGACAATCAGGAGTGACAGCTGGAAGTGGTAGTAGATGTGTATAGTCTGCAAGACATTACACAGACAATCAGGAGTTACATCTGGAAGAGGTAATAAATGTGTCTAGTCTGCAAACATTACGCAGACAATCAGGAGTGACATCTGGAAGAGGTAATAGATGTGTATAGTCTCCAAGATATTACACAGATAATCAGGAGTGACATCTGGAAAAGGTAATACATGTGTATAGTCTGCATGACATTACACAGATAATCAGGAGTGACATCTGGAAGAGTTAATAGATGTGTATAGTCTCCAAGATATTACACAGATAATCAGGAGTGACATCTGGAAAAGGTAATACATGTGTATAGTCTGCATGACATTAAACAGATAATCAGGAGTGACATCTCCAAGATGTAATAGATGCGTATAGTCTGCAAGACATTACACAGAAAATCAGGAGTGACATATCGAAGCGATATTAGATGTGTATAGTCTGCAAGATATTACACAGACAACCAGGAGTGACATCTGGAAGAGGTAACAGATGTGTATTGTCTGCAAGACATTACACAGTCAATCAGGAGTGACATCTGGAAAAGGTAATAGATGTGTACAGTCTGCAAGACATTACACAGACAATCAGGAGTCACATCTGGAAGAGGTAATAGATGTGTATAGTCTGCAAGAAATTACACAGACAATCAGGAGTGACTACTGAAAGAGGTAATTGATGCGTATAGTCTGCAAGACATGACACAGACAATTAGGAGTGAAATCTGGAAGAGTTAATAGATGTGTACAGTCTGCAAGACATTACACAGACAATCAGGATTGACATCTGGAAGCGGTAATACATGTGTGTAGTCTGAACGATATTATACAGATAATCAGGAGTGACATCTGGAAGAGGCAATAGATGTGTATAGTCTACAAGACAATACACAGTCCATTAGCAGTAACATCTGGAAGAGGTAATAGATGTGTATAGTCCTCAAGACCTTACACAGACAATCAGGAGTCACATCTGGAATAGGTAATAGATGTGTATATCCTGCAAGACATTACACAGACAATCAGAAGTGACAACTGAAAGAGGTAATAGATGCGTATAGTCTGCAAGACATTACACAGACAAGCAGGAGTTAAATCTGGAAGAGGTAATAGATGTGTACAGTCTGCAAGACATTACACAGACAATCAGGAGTCACATCTGGAAGAGGTAATAGATGTGAAAAGTCTGCAAGAAATTACACAGACAATCAGGAGTGACAACTGAAAGAGGTAATAGATGCGTATCGTCTGCAAGACATGACACAGACAATCAGGAGTGAAATCTGGAAGAGTTAATAGATGTATACAGTCTGCAAGACATTACACAGACAATCAGGATTGACATCTGGAAGCGGTAATACATGTGTGTAGTCTGAAAGATATTATACAGATAATCAGGAGTGACATCTGGAAGAGGTAATAGATGTGTATACCCGGCAATATATTACACAGACAAACAGGAGTGACATCCGGAAGATGTAACAGATGTGTATTGCCTGCAATACATTACACAGTCAATCAGGAGTCACATCTGGAAGAGGTAATAGATTTGTATAGTCTGCAAGACATTACACAGACAATCAGGAGTGACATCTGGAAGAGGCAAAAGATGTGTATAGTCTGCAAGTCATTACACAGTCCATTAAGAGTGACATCTGGAAGAGGTAATAGATGTGTATAGTCTGCAAGTCATTACACAGTCCATTAAGAGTGACATCTGGAAGAGGTAATAGATGTGTACAGTCTGCAAGACATGACACATTCTATCAGGAGTGACATCTGGAAGAGGTATTAGATGTGTATAGTCTGAAAGATATTATATAGACAATCAGGAGTGATATCTGGAAGAGGTAATAGATGTGAATAGTCTGCAAGACATTTCACAGACAATCAGGAGTGAAATCTGGAAGAGCTAACAGATGTGTACAGTCTGCAAGACATTACACAGACAATCAGGAATGACATCTGGAAGAGGTAATAGATGTGGACAGACTGCAAGACATGACAGACAATCAGGAGTGACATCTGGAAGAGGTAATACATGTCTGTCGTCTGAAAGATATTATACAGATAATCAGGAGTGACATCTAGAAGAGGTAATAGATGTGTATAGTCTGCAAGAAATTACACAGACAATCAGGAGTGACACCTGAAAGAGGTAATAGATGCGTATAGTCTGCAAGACATTTCACAGACAATCAGGAGTGAAATCTGGAAGAGGTAATAGATGTGTACAGTCTGCAAGACATTACACAGACCATCAGGAGTGACATCTGGAAGAGGTAATAGATGTGGACAGTCTTCAAGACATGACAGACAATCAGGAGTGACATCTGGAAGAGGTAATAGATGTCTGTAGTGTGAAAGATATTATACAGATAATCAGGAGTGACATCTAGAAGAGGTAATTGATGTGTATAGTCTGCAAGACATTACACAGTCTATCAGGAGTGACATCTGGAAGTGGTAATAGATGTGTACAGTCTGCAAGACATGACACAGACAATCAGGAGTAACATCTGGAAGAGGTAATAGATGTGTGTAGTCTGAAAGATATTATACAGATAATCAGGAGTGACATCTGGAAGAGGTAATCGATGTGTATAGTCTGCAAGACATTACACAGTCCATCAGGAGTGACATCTGGAAGAGGTAATAGATGTGTATAGTCTGCAAGACATGACACAGATAATCTGGTGTGACATCTGGAAGAGGTAATAGATGTGTATATAATCTGCAAGACATTACACAGATAATCAGGAGTGACATCTAGAAGAGGGAATAGATGTGTATAATCTGCAAGACATTACACAGACAGTCAAGAGTGACATCTGGAAGAGGTAATAGATGTGAACAGTCTGCAAGATATTACACAGATAATCAGGAATGACATCTGGAAGAGGTAATAGATGTGTATAGTCTGCAAGACATTTCACAGATAATCGGGAGTGACATCTGGAAGAGGTAATAGATGTGTATAGTCCGCAAAACATTACACAGACAATCAGGAGTGACATCTGGAAGAGGTAATAGATGTGTATACCCGGCAATATATTACACAGACATACAGGAGTGACATCTGGAAGAGGTAACAGATGTGTATTGTCTGCAAGACATTACACAGTTAATCAGGAGTTACATCTGGAAGAGGTAATAGATGTGTATCGTCTGCAAGACATTAAACAGATAATCAGGAGTGACATCTGGAAGAGGTAAAAGATGTGTATATGCTGAAAGGCATTCCACAATCAGGGGTGAAATCTTGGAGATTTACTAGATGTGTATAGTGTGCAAGACATTACACAGACAATCAGGAGTGACACCTGGAAGTGGTAGTAGATGTGTATAGTCTGCAAGACATTACACAGACAATCAGGAGTTACATCTGGAAGAGGTAATAATTGTGTCTAGTCTGCAAACATTACGCAGACAATCAGGAGTGACATCTGGAAGAGTTAATAGATGTGTATAGTCTCCCAGATATTACACAGATAATCAGGAGTGACATCTGGAAAAGGTAATACATGTGTATAGTCTGCATGACATTAAACAGATAATCAGGAGTGACATCTCCAAGATGTAATAGATGCGTATAGTCTGCAAGACATTACACAGATAATCAGGAGTGACATATCGAAGCGATATTAGATGTGTATAGTCTGCAAGACATTACACAGATAATCAGGAGTGACATCTCGAAGAGGTAATAGATGTGTATAGTCTGCAAGATATTACACAGACAACCAGGAGTGACATCTGGAAGAGGTAACAGATGTGTATTGTCTGCAAGACGTTACACTGTCAATCAGGAGTGACATCTGGAAGAGGTAAAAGATGTGTGTAGTCTGAAAGACATTACACAGACAATCAGGTGTGAAATCTGGGAGAGGTACTAGATGTGTATAGCCTGCAAGACAAGACACAGACAATCTGGAGTGACACTTGGAAGTGGTAATAGATGTATGTAGTCTGCAAGACATTACACAGACAATCAGGAGTGACATCTGGAAGAGGTAATAGATGTGTATAGTCTGCCAGACATGACACAGACAATCAGGAGTGAAATCTGGGAGAGGTGATATATGTGTATCGTCTGCAAGACATTACACCGACAATCAGGAGTGACATCTGGAAGAGGTAATAGATGTGTATCGTCTCCAAGATATTACACAGAAAATCAGGAGTGACATCTGGAAAAGGTAATAGATGTGTACAGTCTGCAAGACATTACACAGACAATCAGGAGTCACATCTGGAAGAGGTAATAGATGTGTATAGTCTGCAAGAAATTACACAGACAATCAGGAGTGACTACTGAAAGAGGTAATAGATGCGTATAGTCTGCAAGACATGACACAGACAATTAGGAGTGAAATCTGGAAGAGTTAATAGATGTGTACAGTCTGCAAGACATTACACAGACAATCAGGATTGACATCTGGAAGCGGTAATACATGTGTGTAGTCTGAACGATATTATACAGATAATCAGGAGTGACATCTGGAAGAGGTAATAGATGTGTATAGTTGAAAGATATTATACAGATAATCAGGAGTGACATCTGGAAGAGGCAATAGATGTGTATAGTCTGCAAGACAATACACAGTCCATTAGCAGTAACATCTGGAAGAGGTAATAGATGTGTATAGTCCTCAAGACCTTACACAGACAATCAGGAGTCACATCTGGAATAGGTAATAGGTGTGTATATCCTGCAAGACATTACACAGACAATCAGAAGTGACAACTGAAAGAGGTAATAGATGCGTATAGTCTGCAAGACATTACACAGACAAGCAGGAGTTAAATCTGGAAGAGGTAATAGATGTGTACAGTCTGCAAGACATTACGCAGACAATCAGGAGTCACATCTGGAAGAGGTAATAGATGTGTATAGTCTGCAAGAAATTACACAGACAATCAGGAGTGACAACTGAAAGAGGTAATAGATGCGTATCGTCTGCAAGACATGACACAGACAATCAGGAGTGAAATCTGGAAGAGTTAATAGATGTATACATTCTGCAAGACATTACACAGACAATCAGGATTGACATCTGGAAGCGGTAATACATGTGTGTAGTCTGAAAGATATTATACAGATAATCAGGAGTGACATCTGGAAGAGGTAATAGATGTGTATACCCGGCAATATATTACACAGACAAACAGGAGTGACATCTGGAAGATGTAACAGATGTGTATTGCCTGCAATACATTACACAGTCAATCAGGAGTCACATCTGGAAGAGGTAATAGATTTGTATAGTCTGCAAGACATTACACAGACAATCAGGAGTGACATCTGGAAGAGGCAAAAGATGTGTATAGTCTGCAAGTCATTACACAGTCCATTAAGAGTGACATCTGGAAGAGGTAATAGATGTGTATAGTCTGCAAGTCATTACACAGTCCATTAAGTGTGACATCTGGAAGAGGTAATAGATGTGTACAGTCTGCAAGACATTACACATTCTATCAGGAGTGACATCTGGAAGAGGTAATAGATGTGTATAGTCTGAAAGATATTATATAGACAATCAGGAGTGATATCTGGAAGAGGTAATAGATGTGAATAGTCTGCAAGACATTTCACAGACAATCAGGAGTGAAATCTGGAAGAGCTAACAGATGTGTACAGTCTGCAAGACATTACACAGACAATCAGGAATGACATCTGGAAGAGGTAATAGATGTGGACAGACTGCAAGACATGACAGACAATCAGGAGTGACATCTGGAAGAGGTAATACATGTCTGTCGTCTGAAAGATATTATACAGATCATCAGGAGTGACATCTAGAAGAGGTAATAGATGTGTATAGTCTGCAAGAAATTACACAGACAATCAGGAGTGACACCTGAAAGAGGTAATAGATGCGTATAGTCTGCAAGACATTTCACAGACAATCAGGAGTGAAATCTGGAAGAGGTAACAGATGTGTACAGTCTGCAAGACATTACACAGACCATCAGGAGTGACATCTGGAAGAGGTAATAGATGTGGACAGTCTTCAAGACATGACAGACAATCAGGAGTGACATCTGGAAGAGGTAATAGATGTCTGTAGTCTGACAGATATTATACAGACAATCAGGAGTGACATCTAGAAGAGGTAATTGATGTGTATAGTCTGCAAGACATTACACAGTCTATCAGGAGTGACATCTGGAAGTGGTAATAGATGTGTACAGTCTGCAAGACATGACACAGACAATCAGGAGTAACATCGGGAAGAGGTAATAGATGTGTGTAGTCTGAAAGATATTATACAGATAATCAGGAGTGACATCTGGAAGAGGTAATCGATGTGTATAGTCTGCAAGACATTACACAGTCTATCAGGAGTGACATCTGGAAGAGGTAATAGATGTGGACAGACTGCAAGACATGACACAGACAATCAGGAGTAACATCTGGAAGAGGTAATCGATGTGTGTAGTCTGCAAGACATTACACAGTCCATCAGGAGTGACATCTGGAAGAGGAAATAGATGTGTATAGTCTTCAAGACCTTACACAGACAATCAGGAGTCACATCTGGAAGAGGTAATAGATGTGTATAGTCTGCAAGAAATTACACAGACAATCAGAAGTGACAACTGAAAGAGGTAATAGATGCGTATAGTCTGCAAGACATTACACAGACAATCAGGAGTGACACTGGAAGAGGTAATAGATGTGTATAGTCTGCAAGACATGACACAGAAAATCTGGTGTGACATCTGGAAGAGGTAATAGATGTGTATAGTCTGCAAGACATTACACAGATAATCAGGAGTGAAATCTGGAAGAGGGAATAGATGTGTATAATCTGCAAGACATTACACAGATAATCCGGAGTGACATCTCGAAGAGAAAATAGATGTGTATAGTCTGCAAGATATTACACATATAATCAGGAGTGACATCTGGATGAGGTAATTGATGTGTATAATCTGCAAGACATTACACAGACAGTCAAGAGTGACATCTGGAAGAGGTAATAGATGTGAATAGTCTGCAAGATATTACACAGATAATCAGGAGTGACATCTGGAAGAGGTAATAGATGTGTATAGTCTGCAAGACATTACACAGATAATCGGGAGTGACATCTGGAAGAGGTAATAGATGTGTATAGTCTGCAAAACATTACACAGACAATCAGGAGTGACATCTGGAAGAGGTAATAGATGTGTATACCTGGCAATATATTACACAGACATACAGGAGTGACATCTGGAAGAGGTAACAGATGTGTATTGTCTGCAAGATATTACACAGATAATCAGGAGTGACATCTGGAAGAGGTAATAGATGTGTATAGTCTGCAAGATATTACACAGATAATCAGGAGTGACATCTGGATGAGGTAATAGATGTGTATAATCTGCAAGACATTACACAGACAGTCAAGAGTGACATCTGGAAGAGGTAATAGATGTGAATAGTCTGCAAGATATTACACAGATAATCAGGAGTGACATCTGGAAGAGGTAATAGATGTGTATAGTCTCCAAGATATTACACAGATCATCAGGAGTGACATCTGGAAAAGGTAATACATGTGTATAGTCTGCAAGACATTGCACAGTCAATCAGGAGTGACATCTGGAAGAGGTAATAGATGTGGACAGTCTTCAAGACATGGCAGACAATCAGGAGTGACATCTGGAAGAGGTAATAGATGTCTGTAGTCTGAAAGATATTATACAGATTATCAGTAGTGACATCTAGAAGAGGTAATTGATGTGTATAGTCTGCAAGACATTACACAGTCTATCAGGAGTGACATCTGGAAGTGGTAATAGATGTGTACAGTCTGCAAGACATGACACAGACAATCAGGAGTAACATCTGGAAGAGGTAATCGATGTGTGTAGTCTGCAAGACATTACACAGTCCATCAGGAAGAGGAAATAGATGTGTATAGTCTTCAAGACCTTACACAGACAATCAGGAGTCACATCTGGAAGAGGTAATAGATGTGTATAGTCTGCAAGAAATTACACAGACAATCAGAAGTGACAACTGAAAGAGGTAATAGATGCGTATAGTCTGCAAGACATTACACAGACAATCAGGAGTGACACTGGAAGAGGTAATAGATGTGTATAGTCTGCAAGACATGACACAGAAAATCTGGTGTGACATCTGGAAGAGGTAATAGATGTGTATAGTCTGCAAGACATTACACAGATAATCAGGAGTGAAATCTGGAAGAGGGAATAGATGTGTATAATCTGCAAGACATTACACAGATAATCCGGAGTGACATCTCGAAGAGAAAATAGATGTGTATAGTCTGCAAGATATTACACAGATAATCAGGAGTGACATCTGGATGAGGTAATAGATGTGTATAATCTGCAAGACATTACACAGACAGTCAAGAGTGACATCTGGAAGAGGTAATAGATGTGAATAGTCTGCAAGATATTACACAGATAATCAGGAGTGACATCTGGAAGAGGTAATAGATGTGTATAGTCTGCAAGACATTACACAGATAATCGGGAGTGACATCTGGAAGAGGTAATAGATGTGTATAGTCTGCAAAACATTACACAGACAATCAGGAGTGACATCTGGAAGAGGTAATAGATGTGTATACCCGGCAATATATTACACAGACATACAGGAGTGACATCTGGAAGAGGTAACAGATGTGTATTGTCTGCAAGACATTACACAGTTAATCAGGAGTCACATCTGGAATAGGTAATAGATGTGTATCGTCTGCAAGACATTAAACAGACAATCAGGAGTGACATCTGGAAGAGGTAAAAGATGTGTATATGCTGAAAGACATTCCACAATCAGGGGTGAAATCTTGGAGATTTACTAGATGTGTATAGTGTGCAAGACATTACACAGACAATCAGGAGTGACACCTGGAAGTGGTAGTAGATGTGTATAGTCTGCAAGACATTACACAGACAATCAGGAGTGACATCTGGAAGAGGTAATAAATGTGTCTAGTCTGCAAACATTACGCAGACAATCAGGAGTGACATCTGGAAGAGTTAATAGATGTGTATAGTCTCCAAGATATTACACAGATCATCAGGAGTGACATCTGGAAAAGGTAATACATGTGTATAGTCTGCAAGACATTGCACAGTCAATCAGGAGTGACATCTGGAAGAGGTAATAGATGTGTATAGTCTGAAAGACATTACACAGACAATCAGGGGTGAAATCTGGGAGAGGTACTAGATGTGTATAGTCTGCAAGACAAGACACAGACAATCTGGACTGATACTTGGAAGTGGTAATAGATGTGTGTAGTCAGCAAGACATTACACAGACAATCAGGAGTGACATCTGGAAGAGGTAATAGATGTGTATAGTCTGCCAGATATGACACAGACAATCAGGAGTGAAATCTGGGAGAGGTGATATATGTGTATAGTCTGCAAGACATTACACCGACAATCAGGAGTGACATCTGGAAGAGGTAATAGATGTGTATCGTCTCCAAGATATTACACAGAAAATCAGGAGTGACATCTGGAAAAGGTAATAGATGTGTACAGTCTGCAAGACATGACACAGACAATCAGGAGTAACATCTGGAAGAGGTAATAGATGTGTGTGGTCTGAAAGATATTATACAGATAATCAGGAGTGACATCTGGAAGAGGTAATCGATGTGTATAGTCTGCAAGACATTACACATTCCATCAGGAGTGACATCTGGAAGAGGAAATAGATGTGTATAGTCTGCAAGACATTACACAGACAATCAGGAGTGACATCTGGAAGAGGTAATAGATGTGTATTGTTGAAAGATATTATACAGATAATCAGGAGTGACATCTGGAAGAGGCAGTGGATGTGTATCGTCTGCAATACATTACACAGTCCATTAGCAGTGACATCTGGAAGAGGTAATAGATGTGTATAGTCTTCAAGACCTTACACAGACAATCAGGAGTCACATCTGGAAGAGGTAATAGATGTGTATAGTCTGCAATAAATTACACAGACAATCAGGAGTGACAACTGAAAGAGGTAATAGATGCGTATAGTCTGCAAGACATGACACAGACAATCAGGAGTGAAATCTGGAAGAGGTAATAGATGTGTACAGTCTGCAAGACATTACACAGACAATCAGGAGTCACATCTGGAAGAGGTAATAGATGTGTATAGTCTGCAAGAAATTACACAGACAATCAGGAGTGACAACTGAAAGAGGTAATAGATGCGTATAGTCAGCAAGACATTACACAGACAATCAGGAGTGAAATCTGGAAGAGTTAATAGATGTGTGCAGTCTGCAAGACATTACACAGACAATCAGGATTGTAATACATGTGTGTAGTCTGAAAGATATTATACAGATAATCAGGAGTGACATCTGGAAGAGGTAATAGATGTGTATAGTTGAAAGATATTATACAGATAATCAGGAGTGACATCTGGAAGAGGCAATAGATGTGTCTAGTCTGCAAGACATTACACAGTCCATTAGCAGTGACATCTGGAAGAGGTAATTGATGTGTATAGTCTGCAAGACCTTACACAGACAATCAGGAGTCACATCTGGAAGAGGTAATAGATGTGTATAGTCTGCAAGAAATTACACAGACAATCAGAAGTGACAACTGAAAGAGGTAATAGATGCGTATAGTCTGCAAGACATTACACAGACAATCAGGAGTGACGCTGGAAGAGGTAATAGATGTGTATAGTCTGCAAGACATGACACAGATAATCTGGTGTGACATCTGGAAGAGGTAATAGATGTGTATAGTCTGCAAGACATTACACAGATAATCAGGAGTGACATCTGGAAGAGGGAATAGATGTGTATAATCTGCAAGACATTACACAGATCATCCGGAGTGACATCTCGAAGAGATAATAGATGTGTATAGTCTGCAAGATATTACACAGATAATCAGGAGTGACATCTGGATGAGGTAATAGATGTGTATAGTCTGCAAGGCATTACACAGATAATCGGGAGTGACATCTGAAAGAGGTAATAGATGTGTATAGTCTGCAAAACATTACACAGACAATCAGGAGTGACATCTGGAAGAGGTAATAGATGTGTATACCCGGCAATATATTACACAGACATACCGGAGTGACATCTGGAAGAGGTAACAGATGTGTATTGTCTGCAAGACATTACACAGTTAATCAGGAGCACATCTGGAAGAGGTAATAGATGTGTATCGTCTGCAAAACATTAAACAGACAATCAGGAGTGACATCTGGAAGAGGTAAAAGATGTGTATATGCTGAAAGACATTACACAATCAGGAGTGAAATCTTGGAGTTTTACTAGATGTGTATCGTGTGCAAGACATTACACAGACAATCAGGAGTGACACCTGGAAGTGGTAGTAGATGTGTATAGTCTGCAAGACATTACACAGACAATCAGGAGTGACATCTGGAAGGGTAATAAATGTGTCTAGTCTGCAAACATTACACAGACAATCAGGAGTGACATGTGGAAGAGGTAATAGATGTGTATACTCTCCAAGATATTACACAGATAATCAGGAGTGACACCTGGAAAAGGTAATAGATGTGTATAGTCCGCATGACATTACACAGATAATCAGGAGTGACACTTGGAAGTGGTAATAGATGTGTGTAGTCTGCAAGACATTACACAGACAATCAGGGGTGAAATCTGGGAGAGGTACTAGATGTGTATAGTCTGCAAGACATTACACAGACAATCAGGAGTGACATCTGGAAGAGGTAATAGTTGTGGAGAGTCTGCAAGACATTACACAGTCAATCAGGAGTGACATCTGGAAGAGGTAAAAGATGTGTATAGTCTGAAAGACATTACACAGACAATCTGGACTGATACTTGGAAGTGGTAATAGATGTGTGTAGTCTGCAAGACATTACACAGACAATCAGGAGTGACATCTGGAAGAGTTAATAGATGTGTATAGTCTGCAAGACATTACACAGATAATCAGGAGTGACATCGGGAAGTAGTAATAGATGTGTATAGTCTGCAAGACATTACTCAGATAATCAGGAGTGACATATCGAAGAGGTATTAGATGTGTACAGTCTGCAAGACATTACACAGATAATCAGGAGTGACATCTTGAAGAGGTAATAGATGTGTATAGTCTGCAAGATATTACACAGACAACCAGGAGTCACATCTGGAAGAGGTAACAGATGTGTATAGTCTGCAAGACATTACACAGTCAATCAGGAGTGACATCTGGAAGAGGTAAAAGATGTGTATATTCTGAAAGACATTACACAGACAATCAGGGGTGAAATCTGGGAGAGGTACTAGATGTGTATAGTCTGCAAGACATGACACAGACAATATGGAGTGACACTTGGAAGTGGTAATAGATGTGTGTAGTCTGCAAGACATTACACAGACAATCAGGGGTGAAATCTGGGAGAGGTACTAGATGTGTATAGTCTGCAAGACATTACACAGACAATCAGGAGTGACATCTGGAAGAGGTAATAGTTGTGGAGAGTCTGCAAGACATTACACAGTCAATCAGGAGTGACATCTGGAAGAGGTAAAAGATGTGTATAGTCTGAAAGACATTACACAGACAATCTGGACTGATACTTGGAAGTGGTAATAGATGTGTGTAGTCTGCAAGACATTACACAGACAATCAGGAGTGACATCTGGAAGAGTTAATAGATGTGTACAGTCTGCAAGACTTGACACAGACAATCAGGATTGACATCTGGAAGCGGTAATACATGTGTGTAGTCTGAAAGATATTATACAGATAATCAGGAGTGACATCTGGAAGAGGTAATAGATGTGTATAGTTGAAAGATATTATACAGATAATCAGGAGTGACATCTGGAAGAGGCAATAGATGTGTATAGTCTGCAAGACATTACACAGTCCATTAGCAGTGACATCTGGAAGAGGTAATAGATGTGTATAGTCTTCAAGACCTTACACAGACAATCAGGAGTCACATCTGGAAGAGGTAACAGATGTGTATAGTCTGCAAGAAATTACACAGACAATCAGAAGTGACAACTGAAAGAGTTAATAGATGCGTATACTCTGCAAGACATTACACAGTCAAGCAGGAGTGAAATCTGGAAGAGGTAATAGATGTGTACAGTCTGCAAGACATTACACAGACAATCAGGAGTCACATCTGGAAGAGGTAATAGATGTGTATAGTCTGCAAGACATTACACAGACAAACAGGAGTGACATCTGGAAGAGGTCATAGATGTGTATAGTCTACATGATATTGCACAGATAATCAGGAGTGACATCTGGAAGAGGTAATACATGTGTATAGTCTGAAACATATTACACAGACAATCAGGGGTGAAATCTGGGAGAGGTAATAGATGAGTATAGTCTGCAAGACATTAGTCAGACAATCAGGAATGACATCTGGAAGAGGTAATAGATGTTTATCGTCTGCAAGATATTAAACAGATAATCAGGAGTCAAATCTGGAAGAGGTAATAGATGTGTATAGTCTGCAAGACATGAGACAGATAATCAGGAGTGACATCTGAAAGAGGTAATAGACGTGTATATTTTGCAAGACATTACACAGACAATCAGGAGTGACATATGGAAGCGGTAATAGATGTGTATAGTCTGCAAGATATTACACAGATAATCAGGAGTGACATCTGGAATAGGTAATAGATGTGTATAGTCTGCAAGACATTACACATTCAATCTGGAGTGACATCTGGAAGAGGTAATAGATGTGTATAGTCTGCAAGACATTACACAGATAATCAGGAGTGACATCTGGAAGAGGGAACAGATGTGTATAATCTGCAAGACATTACACAGATAATCCGGAGTGACATCTCGAAGAGATAATAGATGTGTATAGTCTGCAAGATATTACACAGATAATCAGGAGTGACATCTGGATGAGGCAATAGATGTGTATAATCTGCAAGACATTACACAGACAGTCAAGAGTGACATCTGGACGAGGTAATAGATGTGAATAGTCTGCAAGATATTACACAGATAATCAGGAGTGAAATCTGCAAGTGGTAATAGATGTGTACAGTCTGCAAGACATTACACAGACAAGCAGGAGTGAAATCTGGAAGTGGTAATAGATGTGTACAGTCTGCAAGACATTACACAGACAATCAGGAGTCACATCTGGAAGAGGTAAAAGATGTGTATAGTCTGCAAGAAATTACACAGATAATCAGGAGTGACGACTGAAAGAGGTAATAGATGCGTATAGTCTGCAAGACATGACACAGACAATCAGGAGTGAAATCTGGAAGAGTTAATAGATGTGTACAGTCTGCAAGACATTACACAGACAATCAGGATTGACATCTGGAAGCGGTAGTACATGTGTGTAATCTGAAAGATATTATACAGATAATCAGGAGTGACCTCTGGAAGAGGTAATAGATGTGTATAGTTGAAAGATATTATACAGATAATCAGGAGTGACATCTGGAAGAGGCAATAGATGTGTATAGTCTGCAAGACATTACACAGTCCATTAGCAGTGACATCTGGAAGAGGTAATAGATGTGTATTGTCTTCAAGACCTAACACAGACAATCAGGAGTCACATCTGGAAGAGGTAATAGATGTGTATAGTCTGCAATAAATTACACAGACAATCAGAAGTGACAACTGAAAGAGTTAATAGATGCGTATAGTCTGCAAGACATTACACAGTCAAGCAGGAGTGAAATCTGGAAGTGGTAATAGATGTGTACAGTCTGCAAGACATTACACAGACAATCAGGAGTCACATCTGGAAGAGGTAAGAGATGTGTATAGTCTGCAAGACATTACACAGACAAACAGGAGTGACATCTGGAAGAGGTCATAGATGTGTATAGTCTACATGATATTGCACAGATAATCAGGAGTGACATCTGGAAGAGGTAATACATGTGTATAGTCTGAAACATATTACACAGACAATCAGGGGTGAAATCTGGGAGAGGTAATAGATGAGTATAGTCTGCAAGACATTAGTCAGACAATCAGGAATGACATCTGGAAGAGGTAATAGATGTTTATCATCTGCAAGATATTAAACAGATAATCAGGAGTGAAATGTGGAAGAGGTAATAGATGTGTATAGTCTGCAAGACATTAGACAGATAATCTGGAGTGACATCTGAAAGAGGTAATAGACGTGTATATTTTGCAAGACATTACACAGACAATCAGGAGTGACATCTGGAATAGGTAATAGATGTGTATAGTCTGCAAGACATTACACATTCAGTATGGAGTGACATCTGGAAGAGGTAATAGATGTGTATAGTCTGCAAGACATTACACAGATAATCAGGAGTGACATCTGGAAGAGGGAACAGATGTGTATAATCTGCAAGACATTACACAGATAATCCGGAGTGACATCTCGAAGAGATAATAGATGTGTATAGTCTGCAAGATATTACACATATAATCAGGAGTGACATCTGGATGAGGTAATTGATGTGTATAATCTGCAAGACATTACAAAGACAGTCAAGAGTGACATCTGGACGAGGTAATAGATGTGAATAGTCAGCAAGATATTACACAGATAATCAGGAGTGAAATCTGGAAGTGGTAATAGATGTGTACAGTCTGCAAGAAATTACACAGACAAGCAGGAGTGAAATCTGGAAGTGGTAATAGATGTGTACAGTCTGCAAGACATTACACAGACAATCAGGAGTCACATCTGGAAGAGGTAAAAGATGTGTATAGTCTGCAAGAAATTACACAGACAATCAGGAGTGACTACTGAAAGAGGTAATAGATGTGTATAGTCTGCAAGATATTACACAGACAACCAGGAGTCACATCTGGAAGAGGTAACAGATGTGTATAGTCTGCAAGACATTACACAGTCAATCAGGAGTGACATCTGGAAGAGGTAAAAGATGTGTATATTCTGAAAGACATTACACAGACAATCAGGGGTGAAATCTGGGAGAGGTACTAGATGTGTATAGTCTGCAAGACATGACACAGACAATATGGAGTGACACTTGGAAGTGGTAATAGATGTGTGTAGTCTGCAAGACATTACACAGACAATCAGGGGTGAAATCTGGGAGAGGTACTAGATGTGTATAGTCTGCAAGACATTACACAGACAATCAGGAGTGACATCTGGAAGAGGTAATAGTTGTGGAGAGTCTGCAAGACATTACACAGTCAATCAGGAGTGACATCTGGAAGAGGTAAAAGATGTGTATAGTCTGAAAGACATTACACAGACAATCTGGACTGATACTTGGAAGTGGTAATAGATGTGTGTAGTCTGCAAGACATTACACAGACAATCAGGAGTGACATCTGGAAGAGTTAATAGATGTGTACAGTCTGCAAGACTTGACACAGACAATCAGGATTGACATCTGGAAGCGGTAATACATGTGTGTAGCCTGAAAGATATTATACAGATAATCAGGAGTACATCTGGAAGAGGTAATAGATGTGTATAGTTGAAAGATATTATACAGATAATCAGGAGTGACATCTGGAAGAGGCAATAGATGTGTATAGTCTGCAAGACATTACACAGTCCATTAGCAGTGACATCTGGAAGAGGTAATAGATGTGTATAGTCTTCAAGACCTTACACAGACAATCAGGAGTCACATCTGGAAGAGGTAACAGATGTGTATAGTCTGCAAGAAATTACACAGACAATCAGAAGTGACAACTGAAAGAGTTAATAGATGCGTATACTCTGCAAGACATTACACAGTCAAGCAGGAGTGAAATCTGGAAGAGGTAATAGATGTGTACAGTCTGCAAGACATTACACAGACAATCAGGAGTCACATCTGGAAGAGGTAATAGATGTGTATAGTCTGCAAGACATTACACAGACAAACAGGAGTGACATCTGGAAGAGGTCATAGATGTGTATAGTCTACATGATATTGCACAGATAATCAGGAGTGACATCTGGAAGAGGTAATACATGTGTATAGTCTGAAACATATTACACAGACAATCAGGGGTGAAATCTGGGAGAGGTAATAGATGAGTATAGTCTGCAAGACATTAGTCAGACAATCAGGAATGACATCTGGAAGAGGTAATAGATGTTTATCGTCTGCAAGATATTAAACAGATAATCAGGAGTCAAATCTGGAAGAGGTAATAGATGTGTATAGTCTGCAAGACATGAGACAGATAATCAGGAGTGACATCTGAAAGAGGTAATAGACGTGTATATTTTGCAAGACATTACACAGACAATCAGGAGTGACATATGGAAGCGGTAATAGATGTGTATAGTCTGCAAGATATTACACAGATAATCAGGAGTGACATCTGGAATAGGTAATAGATGTGTATGGTCTGCAAGACATTACACATTCAATCTGGAGTGACATCTGGAAGAGGTAATAGATGTGTATAGTCTGCAAGACATTACACAGATAATCAGGAGTGACATCTGGAAGAGGGAACAGATGTGTATAATCTGCAAGACATTACACAGATAATCCGGAGTGACATCTCGAAGAGATAATAGATGTGTATAGTCTGCAAGATATTACACAGATAATCAGGAGTGACATCTGGATGAGGTAATAGATGTGTATAATCTGCAAGACATTACACAGACAGTCAATAGTGACATCTGGACGAGGTAATAGATGTGAATAGTCTGCAAGATATTACACAGATAATCAGGAGTGAAATCTGCAAGTGGTAATAGATGTGTACAGTCTGCAAGACATTACACAGACAAGAAGGAGTGAAATCTGGAAGTGGTAATAGATGTGTACAGTCTGCAAGACATTACACAGACAATCAGGAGTCACATCTGGAAGAGGTAAAAGATGTGTATAGTCTGCAAGAAATTACACAGATAATCAGGAGTGACGACTGAAAGAGGTAATAGATGCGTATAGTCTGCAAGACATGACACAGACAATCAGGAGTGAAATCTGGAAGAGTTAATAGATGTGTACAGTCTGCAAGACATTACACAGACAATCAGGATTGACATCTGGAAGCGGTAGTACATGTGTGTAATCTGAAAGATATTATACAGATAATCAGGAGTGACCTCTGGAAGAGGTAATAGATGTGTATAGTTGAAAGATATTATACAGATAATCAGGAGTGACATCTGGAAGAGGCAATAGATGTGTATAGTCTGCAAGACATTACACAGTCCATTAGCAGTGACATCTGGAAGAGGTAATAGATGTGTATTGTCTTCAAGACCTAACACAGACAATCAGGAGTCACATCTGGAAGAGGTAATAGATGTGTATAGTCTGCAATAAATTACACAGACAATCAGAAGTGACAACTGAAAGAGTTAATAGATGCGTATAGTCTGCAAGACATTACACAGTCAAGCAGGAGTGAAATCTGGAAGTGGTAATAGATGTGTACAGTCTGCAAGACATTACACAGACAATCAGGAGTCACATCTGGAAGAGGTAATAGATGTGTATAGTCTGCAAGACATTACACAGACAAACAGGAGTGACATCTGGAAGAGGTCATAGATGTGTATAGTCTACATGATATTGCACAGATAATCAGGAGTGACATCTGGAAGAGGTAATACATGTGTATAGTCTGAAACATATTACACAGACAATCAGGGGTGAAATCTGGGAGAGGTAATAGATGAGTATAGTCTGCAAGACATTAGTCAGACAATCAGGAATGACATCTGGAAGAGGTAATAGATGTTTATCATCTGCAAGATATTAAACAGATAATCAGGAGTGAAATGTGGAAGAGGTAATAGATGTGTATAGTCTGCAAGACATTAGACAGATAATCAGGAGTGACATCTGAAAGAGGTAATAGACGTGTATATTTTGCAAGACATTACACAGACAATCAGGAGTGACATATGGAAGCGGTAATAGATGTGTATAGTCTGCAAGACATTACACAGATAATCAGGAGTGACATCTGGAAGAGGGAACAGATGTGTATAATCTGCAAGACATTACACAGATAATCCGGAGTGACATCTCGAAGAGATAATAGATGTGTATAGTCTGCAAGATATTACACATATAATCAGGAGTGACATCTGGATGAGGTAATTGATGTGTATAATCTGCAAGACATTACACAGACAGTCAAGAGTGACATCTGGACGAGGTAATAGATGTGAATAGTCTGCAAGATATTACACAGATAATCAGGAGTGAAATCTGGAAGTGGTAATAGATGTGTACAGTCTGCAAGACATTACACAGACAAGCAGGAGTGAAATCTGGAAGTGGTAATAGATGTGTACAGTCTGCAAGACATTACACAGACAATCAGGAGTCACATCTGGAAGAGGTAAAAGATGTGTATAGTCTGCAAGAAATTACACAGACAATCAGGAGTGACTACTGAAAGAGGTAATAGATGTGTATAGTCTGCAAGACATGACATAGACAATCAGGAGTGAAATCTGGAAGCGTTAATAGATGTGTACAGTCTGCAAGACATTACACAGACAATCGGGATTGACATCTGGAAGCGGTACTACATGTGTGTAATCTGAAAGATATTATACACATAATCAGGAGTGACCTCTGGAAGTGGTAATAGATGTGTATAGTTGAAAGATATTATACAGATAATCAGGAGTGACATCTGGAAGAGGCAATAGATGTGTATAGTCTGCAAGACATTACACAGTCCATTAGCAGTGACATCTGGAAGAAGTAATAGATGTGCATTGTCTTCAAGACCTAACACAGACAATCAGGAGTCACATCTGGAAGAGGTAATAGATGTGGAGAGTCTGCAATAAATTACACAGACAATCAGAAGTGACAACTAAAAGAGGTAATAGATGCGTATAGTCTGCAAGACATTACACAGACAAGCAGGAGTGAAATCTGGAAGAGGTAATAGATGTGTACAGTCTGCAAGACATTACACAGACAATCAGGAGTCACATCTGGAAGAGGTAATAGATGTGTATAGTCTGCAAGACATTACACAGACAATCAGGAGTGACAACTGAAAGAGGTAATAGATGCGTATTGTCTGCAAGATATTACACAGACAATCAGGAGTGAAATCTGGAAGACTTAATAGATGTGTACAGTCTGCAAGACATTCCACAGACAATCAGGATTGACATCTGGAAGCGGTAATGCATGTGTGTAGTCTGAAATATATTACACAGATAATCAGGAGTGAAATCTGGAAGAGGTAATAGATGTGTATACCCGGCAATATATTACTCAGACAAACAGGAGTGACATCTGGAAGATGTAACAGATGTGTATTGTCTGCCATACATTACACAGTCAATCAGGAGTCACATCTGCAAGAGGGAATAGAATTGTATCGTCTGCAAGACATTACACAGACAATCAGGAGTGACATCTGGAGGAGGTAAAAGATGTGTATAGTCTGCAAGTCATTACACAGTCCATTAAGAGTGACATATGGAAGAGGTAATAGATGTGTAAACTCTGCAAGTGATTACACAGTTCATTAAGAGTGACATCTGGAAGAGGTAATAGATGTGTACAGTCTGCAAGACCATACACAGACAATCAGGAGTGAAATCTGGAAGAGGTAATAGATGTGTATAGTCTGCAAGAAATTACACAGACAATCAGGAGTGAAATCTGGAAGAGGTAATAGATGTTTACAGTCTGCAAGACATTACACAGACAATCAGGAGTGACATCTGGAAGAGGTAATAGATGTGGACAGTCTGCAAGACATGACAGACAATCAGGTGTGACATCTGGAAGAGGTAATAGATGTCTGTATAGTCTGAAAGATATTATATAGACAATCAGGAGTGATATCTGGAAGAGGTAATAGATGTGTATCGTCTGAAGACATTACACAGACAATTAGGAGTGACATCTGGAAGAGGTAATAGATGTGTATAGTCTGCAAGACAGTACACAGTTAATCAGGAGTGACATCTGGAAGTGGTAATAGATGTGTATAGTCTGCAAGGCAGTACACAGATAACAGGAGTGACATCTGGAAGAGGTAATAGATGTGTATAGTCTGCAAGACATTACACAGATAATCTGGAGTGACATCTGGAAGAGGTAATAGATGTGTACAGTCTGCAAGACATTACATAGATAATCTGGAGTGATATCTGGTAGATGTTACAGATGTGTATAGCCTGCAAGACATTACACAGACAATTAGGAGTGACATCTGGAATAGGTAATAGATGTGTATAGTCTGCAAGACAGGACACAGTTATCAGGAGTGACATCCGGAAGTAGTAATAGATGTGTATAGTCTGCAAGACATTACACAGATAATCCGGAGTGACATCTCGAAGAGGTAACAGATGTGTATAGTCTGAAAGACATTACACAGACAATCTGGACTGATACTTGGAAGTGGTAAAAATGTGTGTTGTCTGCAAGACATTACACAGACAATCAGGAGTGACATCTGGAAGAGGTAATAGATGTGTATAGTCTGCAAGACATGACATAGACAATCAGGAGTGAAATCGGGGAGAGGTGATATATGTGTATAATCTGCAAGACATTACACAGACAATCAGGAGTGACATCTGGAAGAGGTAATAGATGTGTATCGTCTCTAAGATATTACACAGAAAATCAGGAGTGACATCTGGAAAAGGTAATAGATGTGTACAGTCTGCAAGACATGACACAGCCAATCAGGAGTAAAATCTGGAAGAGGTAATAGATGTGTGTAGTCTGAAAGATATTATACAGATAATCAGGAGTGACATCTGGAAGAGGTAATCGATGTGTATAGTTTGCAAGACATTACACAGTCCATCAGGAGAGACATCTGGAAGAGGAAATAATTGTGTATAGTCTGCAAGACATTACACAGACAATCAGGAGTCACATCTGGATGAGGTAATAGATGTGTATAGTTGAAAGATATGATACAGATAATCAGGAGTGACATCTGGAAGAGGCAAGAGATGTTTATAGTCTGCAAGACATTACACAGTCCATTAGCAGTGACATCTGAAAGAGGTAATAGATGTGTATAGTCTTCAAGACCTTACACAGACAATCAGGAGTCACATCTGGAAGAGGTAATAGATGCGTATAGTCTGCAAGACATTACATAGACAAGCAGGAGTGAAATCTGGAAGAGGTAATAGATGTGTACAGTCTGCAAGACATTACACAGACAATCAGGAGTCACATCTGGAAGAGGTAATAGATGTGTATAGCCTGCAAGAAATTACACAGACAATCAGGAGTGACAACTGAAAGAGGTAATAGATGCGTATTTTCTGCAAGATATTACACAGACAATCAGGAGTGAAATCTGGAAGAGTTAATAGATGTGTACAGTCTGCAAGACATTCCACAGACAATCAGGATTGACATCTGGAAGCGGTAATACATGTGTGTAGTCTGAAATATATTATACAGATAATCAGGAGTGAAATCTGGAAGAGGTAATAGATGTGTATACCCGGAAATATATTACACAGACAATCAGGAGTGACATCTGGAAGAGGTAATAGATGTGGACAGTCTGCAAGACATGACAGACAATTAGGTGTGACATCTGGAAGAGGTAATAGATGTCTGTATAGTCTGCAAGACATTACACAGACAATCAGGAGTGATATCTGGAAGAGGTAATACATGTGTATAGTCTGAAGACATTACACAGACAATTAGGAGTGACATCTGGAAGAGGTACTAGATGTGTATAGTCTGCAAGACAGTACACAGTTAATCAGGAGTGACATCTGGAAGTGGTAATAGATGTGTATAGTCTGCAAGGCAGTACACAGATAACAGGAGTGACATCTGGAAGAGGTAATAGATGTGTATAGTCTGCAAGACATTACACAGATAATCTGGAGTGACATCTGGAAGAGGTAATAGATGTGTACAGTCTGCAAGACATTACATAGATAATCTGGAGTGATATCTGGAAGATGTTACAGATGTGTATAGCCTGCAAGACATTACACAGACCATTAGGAGTGACATCTGGAATAGGTAATAGATGTGTATATTCTGCAAGACAGGACACAGTTATCAGGAGTGACATCCGGAAGTAGTAATAGATGTGTATAGTCTGCAAGACATTACACAGATAATCCGGAGTGACATCTCGAAGAGGTAATAGATGTGTATAGTCTGCAAGATATTGCACAGATAATCAGGAGTGACATCTGGATGAGGTAATAGATGTGTATAGTCTGAAAGACATTACACAGACAATCAGGAGTGACATCTGGAAGAGGTAAAAGATGTGTATAGTCTGAAAGACATGACACAGACAATCAGGGGTGAAATCTGAAACAGGTAATAGATGTGTATAGTCAGCAAGACATTACACAGTCAATCAGGAGTGACATCTGGAAGTGGAAATAGATGTGCAAAGTCTGCAAGATATTATACAGATAATCAGAAATGACATCTGGAAGTGATAATAGATGTGTATAGTCTGCAAGACATTACACAGTCATCAGGAGTGACAACTGGAATAGGTAATAGATGTGGACCGTCTGCAAGACATGTCACAGACAATCAGAAGTGACATCTGGAAGAGGTAATAGATGTGTGTAGTCTGAAAGATATTATACAGATAATCAGGAGTGACATCTCGAAGAGGTAATAGATGTGTATAGTCTGCAAATCATTACACAGTCCATCAGGAGAGACATCTGGAAGAGGTAATAGATGTGTTTAGTCTGAAAGATATTATATAGACAATCAGGAGTCACATCTGGAAGAGGTAATAGATGTGTATAGTCTGAAGACATTACACAGACAATTAGGAGTGACATCTGGAAGAGGTAATAGATCTGTATAGTCTGCAAGACAGTACACAGTTAATCAGGAGTGACATCTGGAAGAGTTAATGTGTCTAGTCTGCAAGACATTACAAAGATAATCTGGCGTGACATCTGGAAGAGGTAATAGATGTGTACAGTCTGCAAGACATTGCACAGATAATCTGGAGTGACATCTGGAAGAAGTAACAGATGTGTATAGCCTGCAAGTCATTACACAGACAATTAGGAGTGACATCTGGAAGAGGTAATAGATGTGTATAGTCTGCAAGACAGTACACAATTAATCAGGAGTGACATCTGGAAGTAGTAATAGATGTGTATAGTCTGCAAGACATTACACAAATAATTCAGAGTGACATCTCAAAGAGGTAATAGATGTGTATAGTCTGCAAGATATTACACAGATAATCAGGAGTGACATCTGGATGAGGTAATAGATGTGTATAGTCTGAATGACATTACACAGACAATCAGGAATGACATCTGGAAGAGGTAAAAGATGTGTATAGTCCGAAAGACATTACACAGACAATCAGGGGTGAAATCTGAAATGGTTAATAGATGTGTATAGTCTGAATGACATTACACAGACAATCAGGAATGACATCTGGAAGAGGTAAAAGATGTGTATAGTCCAAAAGACATTACTCAGTCAATCAGGAGTGACATCTGGAAGAGGAAATAGATTTGCATAGTCAGCCAGATATTATACAGATATTCATGAGTGACATCTGGAAGTGATAATAGATGTGTATAGTCTGCAAGACATTACACAGTCCATCAGGAGTGACATCTGGAAGAGGTAATAGATGTGTATAGTCTGAAAGATATTATATAGACAATTAGGAGTGACATCTGGAAGAGATAATAGATGTGTATAGCCAGCAAGACATTACACAGAATATCAGGAGTGACATTTGGAAGAGGTAATAGATGTGTATAGTCTGCAAGACAGTACACAGTCAATCAGGAGTGACATCTGGAAGAGTTAATAGATGTGTATAGTCTGCAAGACAGTACACAGATAATCAGGAGTGACATCTGGAAGAGGTAATAGATGTGTATACCCGGCAATATATTACACAAACAAACAGGAGTGACATCTGGAATAGGTAATAGATGTGTATAGTCTGCAAGACATTACACAGACAATCAGGAGTGACATCTGAAAGAGGTAATAGACATGTATAGTCTGCAAGACATTACACAGACAATCAGGCGTGACATAAGGAAGAGGTACTAGACGTGTCTAGTCTCCAAGATAATACACAGACAATCAGGAGTGACATCTGGAAGAGGTAATAGATGTGTATAGTCTGCAAGACATTACACAGACAATCAGGAGTGAAAACTGGATGAGGTAATAGATGTGTATAGTCTGCAAGACATTACACAGACAATCAGGAGTGACATCTGGAAGAGGTAAAAGATCTGTATAGTCTGAAAGACTTTACACAGACAATCAGTGGTGAAATCTGAAATAGTTAATAGATGTGTATAGTCTGCAAGACATTACACAGTCAATCAGGACTGACATCTGGAAGAGGAAATAGATATGCATAGTCTGCAAGATATTATACAGATAATCAGGAATGACATCTGGAAGTGATAATAGATGTGTATAGTCTGCAAGACATTGCACAGTCCATCAGGAGTGACATCTGGAAGAGGTAATAGATGTGGACAGTCTGCAAGACATGACACAGTCAATCAGAAGTGACATCTGGAAGAGGTAATAGAATTGTGTAGTCTGAAAGATATACAGATAATCAGGAGTGAAATCTGGAAGAGGTAATAGATGTGTATAGTCTGGAAATCATTACACAGTTCATCAGGAGTGACATCTGGAAGAAGTAATAGATGTGTTTAGTCTGAAAGATATTATATAGACAATCAGGAGTCACATCTGGAAGAGATAATAGATGTGTAGAGTCTGAAGACATTACACAGACAATTAGGAGTGACATCTGGAAGAGGTAATAGATCTGTATAGTCTGCAAGACAGTACACAGTTAATCAGGAGTGACATCTGGAAGAGTTAATAGATGTGTATAGTCTGCAAGACAGTACACAGACAACAGGAGTGTCAACTGGAAGAGGTAATAGATGTGTATAGTCTGAAAGACATTACACATATAATCTGGAGTGACATCTGGAAGAGGTAATAGATGTGTATAGTCTGAAAGACATTACACAGACAATCAGGAGTGACATCTGGAAGAGGTAAAAGATGTGTATAGTCTGAAAGACATGACACAGACAATCAGGGGTGAAATCTGAAACAGGTAATAGATGTGTATAGTCAGCAAGACATTACACAGTCAATCAGGAGTGACATCTGGAAGTGGAAATAGATGTGCAAAGTCTGCAAGATATTATACAGATAATCAGAAATGACATCTGGAAGTGATAATAGATGTGTATAGTCTGCAAGACATTACACAGTCATCAGGAGTGACAACTGGAATAGGTAATAGATGTGGACCGTCTGCAAGACATGTCACAGACAATCAGAAGTGACATCTGGAAGAGGTAATAGATGTGTGTAGTCTGAAAGATATTATACAGATAATCAGGAGTGACATCTCGAAGAGGTAATAGATGTGTATAGTCTGCAAATCATTACACAGTCCATCAGGAGAGACATCTGGAAGAGGTAATAGATGTGTTTAGTCTGAAAGATATTATATAGACAATCAGGAGTCACATCTGGAAGAGGTAATAGATGTGTATAGTCTGAAGACATTACACAGACAATTAGGAGTGACATCTGGAAGAGGTAATAGATCTGTATAGTCTGCAAGACAGTACACAGTTAATCAGGAGTGACATCTGGAAGAGTTAATGTGTCTAGTCTGCAAGACATTACAAAGATAATCTGGCGTGACATCTGGAAGAGGTAATAGATGTGTACAGTCTGCAAGACATTGCACAGATAATCTGGAGTGACATCTGGAAGAAGTAACAGATGTGTATAGCCTGCAAGTCATTACACAGACAATTAGGAGTGACATCTGGAAGAGGTAATAGATGTGTATAGTCTGCAAGACAGTACACAATTAATCAGGAGTGACATCTGGAAGTAGTAATAGATGTGTATAGTCTGCAAGACATTACACAAATAATTCAGAGTGACATCTCAAAGAGGTAATAGATGTGTATAGTCTGCAAGATATTACACAGATAATCAGGAGTGACATCTGGATGAGGTAATAGATGTGTATAGTCTGAATGACATTACACAGACAATCAGGAATGACATCTGGAAGAGGTAAAAGATGTGTATAGTCCGAAAGACATTACACAGACAATCAGGGGTGAAATCTGAAATGGTTAATAGATGTGTATAGTCTGAATGACATTACACAGACAATCAGGAATGACATCTGGAAGAGGTAAAAGATGTGTATAGTCCAAAAGACATTACTCAGTCAATCAGGAGTGACATCTGGAAGAGGAAATAGATTTGCATAGTCAGCCAGATATTATACAGATATTCATGAGTGACATCTGGAAGTGATAATAGATGTGTATAGTCTGCAAGACATTACACAGTCCATCAGGAGTGACATCTGGAAGAGGTAATAGATGTGTATAGTCTGAAAGATATTATATAGACAATTAGGAGTGACATCTGGAAGAGATAATAGATGTGTATAGCCAGCAAGACATTACACAGAATATCAGGAGTGACATTTGGAAGAGGTAATAGATGTGTATAGTCTGCAAGACAGTACACAGTCAATCAGGAGTGACATCTGGAAGAGTTAATAGATGTGTATAGTCTGCAAGACAGTACACAGATAATCAGGAGTGACATCTGGAAGAGGTAATAGATGTGTATACCCGGCAATATATTACACAAACAAACAGGAGTGACATCTGGAATAGGTAATAGATGTGTATAGTCTGCAAGACATTACACAGACAATCAGGAGTGACATCTGAAAGAGGTAATAGACATGTATAGTCTGCAAGACATTACACAGACAATCAGGCGTGACATAAGGAAGAGGTACTAGACGTGTCTAGTCTCCAAGATAATACACAGACAATCAGGAGTGACATCTGGAAGAGGTAATAGATGTGTATAGTCTGCAAGACATTACACAGACAATCAGGAGTGAAAACTGGATGAGGTAATAGATGTGTATAGTCTGCAAGACATTACACAGACAATCAGGAGTGACATCTGGAAGAGGTAAAAGATCTGTATAGTCTGAAAGACTTTACACAGACAATCAGTGGTGAAATCTGAAATAGTTAAGAGATGTGTATAGTCTGCAAGACATTACACAGTCAATCAGGACTGACATCTGGAAGAGGAAATAGATATGCATAGTCTGCAAGATATTATACAGATAATCAGGAATGACATCTGGAAGTGATAATAGATGTGTATAGTCTGCAAGACATTGCACAGTCCATCAGGAGTGACATCTGGAAGAGGTAATAGATGTGGACAGTCTGCAAGACATGACACAGTCAATCAGAAGTGACATCTGGAAGAGGTAATAGAATTGTGTAGTCTGAAAGATATACAGATAATCAGGAGTGAAATCTGGAAGAGGTAATAGATGTGTATAGTCTGGAAATCATTACACAGTTCATCAGGAGTCACATCTGGAAGAGATAATAAATGTGTAGAGTCTGAAGACATTACACAGACAATTAGGAGTGACATCTGGAAGAGGTAATAGATCTGTATAGTCTGCAAGACAGTACACAGTTAATCAGTAGTGACATCTGGAAGAGTTAATAGATGTGTATAGTCTGCAAGACAGTACACAGACAACAGGAGTGTCAACTGGAAGAGGTAATAGATGTGTATAGTCTGAAAGACATTACACATATAATCTGGAGTGACATCTGGAAGAGGTAATAGATGTGTACAGTCTGCAAGACATTACACAGATAATCTGGAGTGACATCTGGAAGAGGTAATATATGTGTATAGCCTGCAAGACATTACACAGAGAATTAGGAGTGACATCTGGAAGAGGTAATAGATCTGAAAAGTCTGCAAGACAGTACACAGTTAATCAGGAGTGACATCTGGAAGAGTTAATAGATGTGTATAGTCTGCAAGACAGTACACAGACAACAGGAAGAGGTAATAGATGTGTATAGTCTGAAAGACATTACACAGATAATCTGGAGTGACATCTGGAAGAGGTAATAGATGTGTTTAGCCTGCAAGACATTACACAGAGAATTAGGAGTGACATCTGGAAGAGGTAATAGATGTGTATAGTCTGCAAGATAGTACACAGTTAATCAGGAGTGACATCTGGAAGTAGTAATAGATGTGTTTTGTCTGCAAGACATTACACAGAGAATTAGGAGTGACATCTCGAAGAGGTAATTGATGTGTATAGTCTGCAAGATATTACACAGATAATCAGGAGTGACATCTGGATGAGGTAATAGATGTGTATAGTCTGAATGACATTACACAGACAATCAGGGGTGAAATCTGAAAGAGGTAATAGATGTGTATACTCTGCAAGACATTACACAGTCAATCAGGAGTGACATCTGGAAGAGGAAATAGATGTGCATAGTCTGCCAGATATTATACAGATAATCATGAGTGACATCTGGAAGTGATAATAGATGTGTATCGTCTGCAAGACCTTACACAGTATATCAGGAGTGACATCTGGAAGAGGTAATAGATGTGTATAGTCTGAAAGATATTATATAGACAATTAGGAGTGACATCTGGAGGAGATAATAGATGTGTATAGTCTGCAAGACATTACACAGAATATCAGGAGTGACATCTGGAAGAGGTAATAGATGTGTATAGTCTGCAAGACAGTACACAGTCAATCAGGAGTGACATCTGGAAGAGTTAATAGATGTGTATAGTCTGCAAGACAGTACACAGATAATCAGGAGTGACATCTGGAAGAGGTAATAGATGTGTATCGTCTGCAAGACATTACACAGACAAACAGGAGTGACATCTGGAAGAGTTAATAGATGTGCATAGTCTGCAAGACATTACGCAGATAATCCGCAGTGACATCTCGAAGAGGTAATAGATGTGTATAGTCTGCAAGATATTGCACAGATAATCAGGAGTGACATCTGGATGAGGTAATAGATGTGGAAAGTCTGCAAGACATTACATAGATAATCTGGAGTGACATCTGGAAGAGGTAAAAGATGTGTATAGTCAGCAAGAAATTACACAGACAAACAGGTGTGATATCTGGAATAGGTAATAGATGTGTGTAGTCTGCAAGACAGTACACAGTCAATCAGGAGTGACATCTGGAAGAGTTAATAGATGTGTATCGTCTGCAAGACATTACACAGATAATCCGGAGTGACATCTCGAAGAGATAATAGATGTGTCTAGTCTGCAAGATATTACGCAGATAATCAGGAGTGACATCTGGATGAGGTAATAGATGTGTATAGTCTGAAAGACATTACACAGACAATCAGGAGTGACATCTGGAAGAGGTAATAGATGTGTATAGTCTGAAAGACGTTATACAGATAATCAGGAGTGACATCTGGAAGTGATAATAGATGTGTATAGTCTGCAAGACATTACACAGTCATCAGGAGTGACATCTGGAATAGGTAATAGATGTGGACAGTGTGCAAGACATGACACAGACAATCAGAAGTGACATCTGGAAGAGGTAATAGATGTGTGTAGTCTGAAAGATATTATACAGATAATCAGGAGTCACATCTGGAAGAGGTAATAGATGTGTATAGTCTGCAAGACATTACACATATAAACTGGAGTGACATCTGGAAGAGGTAATAGATGTGTACAGTCTGCAAGACATTACACAGATAATCTGGAGTGACATCTGGAAGAGGTAATATATGTGTATAGCCTGCAAGACATTACACAGAGAATTAGGAGTGACATCTGGAAGAGGTAATAGATCTGAAAAGTCTGCAAGACAGTACACAGTTAATCAGGAGTGACATCTGGAAGAGTTAATAGATGTGTATAGTCTGCAAGACAGTACACAGACAACAGGAAGAGGTAATAGATGTGTATAGTCTGAAAGACATTACACAGATAATCTGGAGTGACATTTGGAAGAGGTAATAGTTGTGTACAGTCTGCAAGACATTACACAGATAATCTGGAGTGACATCTGGAAGAGGTAATAGATGTGTATAGCCTGCAAGACATTACACAGAGAATTAGGAGTGACATCTGGGAGAGGTAATAGATGTGTATAGTCTGCAAGACAGTACACAGTTCATCAGGAGTGACATCTGGAAGTAGTAATAGATGTGTTTTGTCTGCAAGACATTACACAGAGAATTAGGAGTGACATCTCGAAGAGGTAATTGATGTGTATAGTCTGCAAGATATTACACAGATAATCAGGAGTGACATCTGGATGAGGTAATAGATGTGTATAGTCTGAATGACATTACACAGACAATCAGGGGTGAAATCTGAAAGAGGTAATAGATGTGTGTACTCTGCAAGACATTACACAGTCAATCAGGAGTGACATCTGGAAGAGGAAATAGATGTGCATAGTCTGCCAGATATTATACAGATAATCATGAGTGACATCTGGAAGTGATAATAGATGTGTATCGTCTGCAAGACCTTACACAGTATATCAGGAGTGACATCTGGAAGAGGTAATAGATGTGTATAGTCTGAAAGATATTATATAGACAATTAGGAGTGACATCTGGAGGAGATAATAGATGTGTATAGTCTGCAAGACATTACACAGAATATCAGGAGTGACATCTGGAAGAGGTAATAGATGTGTATAGTCTGCAAGACAGTACACAGTCAATCAGGAGTGACATCTGGAAGAGTTAATAGATGTGTATAGTCTGCAAGACAGTACACAGATAATCAGGAGTGACATCTGGAAGAGGTAATAGATGTGTATCGTCTGCAAGACATTACACAGACAAACAGGAGTGACATCTGGAAGAGTTAATAGATGTGTATAGTCTGCAAGACATTACGCAGATAATCCGGAGTGACATCTCGAAGAGGTAATAGATGTGTATAGTCTGCAAGATATTACACAGATAATCAGGAGTGACATCTGGATGAGGTAATAGATGTGGAAAGTCTGCAAGACATTACATAGATAATCTGGAGTGACATCTGGAAGAGGTAAAAGATGTGTATAGTCAGCAAGACATTACACAGACAAACAGGTGTGATATCTGGAATAGGTAATAGATGTGTGTAGTCTGCAAGACAGTACACAGTCAATCAGGAGTGACATCTGGAAGAGTTAATAGATGTGTATCGTCTGCAAGACATTACACAGATAATCCGGAGTGACATCTCGAAGAGATAATAGATGTGTATAGTCTGCAAGATATTACGCAGATAATCAGGAGTGACATCTGGATGAGGTAATAGATGTGTATAGTCTGAAAGACATTACACAGACAATCAGGAGTGACATCTGGAAGAGGTAATAGATGTGTATAGTCTGAAAGACATTATACAGATAATCAGGAGTGACATCTGGAAGTGATAATAGATGTGTATAGTCGGCAAGACATTACACAGTCATCAGGAGTGACATCTGGAATAGGTAATAGATGTGGACAGTGTGCAAGACATGACACAGACAATCAGAAGTGACATCTGGAAGAGGTAATAGATGTGTGTAGTCTGAAAGATATTATACAGATAATCAGGAGTCACATCTGGAAGAGGTAATAGATGTGTATAGTCTGCAAATCATCACACAGTCCATCAGGAGTGACATCTGGAAGAGGTAATAGATGTGTTTAACCTGAAAGATATTATATAGACAATCAGGGTCACATCTGGAAGAGGTAATAGATGTGTGTAGTCTGAAGACATTACACAGACAATTAGGAGTGACATCTGGAAGAGGTAATAGATCTGTAAAGTCTGCAAGACAGTACACAGTTAATCAGGAGTGACATCTGGAAGAGTTAATAGATGTGTATAGTCTGCAAGACAGTACACAGACAACAGGAGTGTCAACTTGAAGAGGTAATAGATGTGTATAGTCTGAAAGACATTACACATATAATCTGGAGTGTCATCTGAAAGAGGTAATAGATGTGTACAGTCTGTAAGACATTACACAGATAATCTGGAGTGACATCTGGAAGAGGTAATATATGTGTATAGCCTGCAAGACATTACACAGACAATTAGGAGTGACATCTGGGAGAGGTAATAGATGTGTATAGTCTGCAAGACATGATACAAATAATTCAGAGTGACATCTTGAAGAGGGAAGAGATGTGTATAGTCTGCAAGATATTACACAGATAATCAGGAGTGACATCTGGATGAGGTAGTAGATGTGTATAGTCTGAATGACATTACACAGACAATCAGGAATGACATCTGGAAGAGGTAAAAGATGTGTATAGTCCGAAAGACATTACACAGACAATCAGGGGTGAAATCTGAAAGAGGTAATAGATGTGTATAGTCTGAAAGACATTACACATATAATCTGGAGTGAAATCTGGAAGAGGTAATAGATGTGTACAGTCTGCAAGACATTACACAGATAATCTGGAGTGACATCTGGAAGTAGTAATAGATGTGTATAGTCTGCAAGACATGACACAAATAATTCAGAGTGACATCTCGAAGTGGTAATAGATGTGTATAGTCTGCAAGATATTACACAGATAATCAGGAGTGACATCTGGATGAGGTAAAAGATGTGTATAGTCCGAAAGACATTACACAGACAATCAGGGGTGAAATCTGAAAGAGGTAATAGATGTGTATAGTCTGCAAGACATTACACAGTCAATCAGGAGTGACATCTGGAAGAGGAAATAGATGTGCATACTCTGCCAGATATCATGAGTGACATCTGGAAATGATAATAGATGTGTATAGTCTGCAAGACATTACACAATCCATCAGGAGTGACATCTGGAAGAGGTAATAGATGTGTATAGTCTGAAAGATATTATATAGACAATTAGGAGTGACAACTGGAAGAGATAATAGATGTGTATAGTCTGCAAGACATTACACAGAATATCAGGAGTGACATCTGGAAGAGGTAATAGATGTGTATAGTCTGCAAGACAGTACACAGTCAATCAGGAGTGACATCTGGAAGAGTTAATAGATGTGTATAGTCTGCAAGACAGTACACAGATAATCAGGAGTGACATCTGGAAGAGGTAATAGATGTGTATACCCCGCAATATATTACACAGACAAACAGGAGTGACGTCCTGAAGAGGTAATAGATGTGTACAGTCTGCAAGACATTTCATCGACAATCAGGAGTGACATCTGGAAGAGGTAATAGATGTGTATAGCCCGCAATACATGACACAGACAAACTGGAGTGATATCTGGAAGAGGTAATGGATGTGTATACCCGGCAATATATTACACAAACAAACAGGAGTGACATCTGGAAGAGGTAATAGATGTGTATAGTCTGCAAGACATTACACAGACAATCAGGAGTGACATCTGGAAGAGGTAAAAGATCTGTATAGTCTGAAAGACATTACACAGACAAACAGGTGTGATATCTGGAATAGGTAATAGATGTGTGTAGTCTGCAAGACAGTACACAGTCAATCAGGAGTGACATCTGGAAGAGTTAATAGATGTGTATCGTCTGCAAGACATTACACAGATAATCCGGAGTGACATCTCGAAGAGATAATAGATGTGTATAGTCTGCAAGATTTTCCGCAGATAATCAGGAGTGACATCTGGATGAGGTAATAGATGTGTATAGTCTGAAAGACATTACACAGACAATCAGGAGTGACATCTGGAAGAGGTAATAGATGTGTATAGTCTGAAAGACATTATACAGATAATCAGGAGTGACATCTGGAAGTGATAATAGATGTGTATAGTCTGCAAGACATTACACAGTCATCAGGAGTGACATCTGGAATAGGTAATAGATGTGGACAGTGTGCAAGACATGACACAGACAATCAGAAGTGACATCTGGAAGAGGTAATAGATGTGTGTAGTCTGAAAGATATTATACAGATAATCAGGAGTCACATCTGGAAGAGGTAATAGATGTGTATAGTCTGCAAATCATCACACAGTCCATCAGGAGTGACATCTGGAAGAGGTAATAGATGTGTTTAACCTGAAAGATATTATATAGACAATCAGGGTCACATCTGGAAGAGGTAATAGATGTGTGTAGTCTGAAGACATTACACAGACAATTAGGAGTGACATCTGGAAGAGGTAATAGATCTGTAAAGTCTGCAAGACAGTACACAGTTAATCAGGAGTGACATCTGGAAGAGTTAATAGATGTGTATAGTCTGCAAGACAGTACACAGACAACAGGAGTGTCAACTTGAAGAGGTAATAGATGTGTATAGTCTGAAAGACATTACACATATAATCTGGAGTGTCATCTGAAAGAGGTAATAGATGTGTACAGTCTGTAAGACATTACACAGATAATCTGGAGTGACATCTGGAAGAGGTAATATATGTGTATAGCCTGCAAGACATTACACAGACAATTAGGAGTGACATCTGGGAGAGGTAATAGATGTGTATAGTCTGCAAGACATGATACAAATAATTCAGAGTGACATCTTGAAGAGGGAAGAGATGTGTATAGTCTGCAAGATATTACACAGATAATCAGGAGTGACATCTGGATGAGGTAGTAGATGTGTATAGTCTGAATGACATTACACAGACAATCAGGAATGACATCTGGAAGAGGTAAAAGATGTGTATAGTCCGAAAGACATTACACAGACAATCAGGGGTGAAATCTGAAAGAGGTAATAGATGTGTATAGTCTGAAAGACATTACACATATAATCTGGAGTGAAATCTGGAAGAGGTAATAGATGTGTACAGTCTGCAAGACATTACACAGATAATCTGGAGTGACATCTGGAAGTAGTAATAGATGTGTATAGTCTGCAAGACATGACACAAATAATTCAGAGTGACATCTCGAAGTGGTAATAGATGTGTATAGTCTGCAAGATATTACACAGATAATCAGGAGTGACATCTGGATGAGGTAAAAGATGTGTATAGTCCGAAAGACATTACACAGACAATCAGGGGTGAAATCTGAAAGAGGTAATAGATGTGTATAGTCTGCAAGACATTACACATATAATCTGGAGTGTCATCTGAAAGAGGTAATAGATGTGTACAGTCTGTAAGACATTACACAGATAATCTGGAGTGACATCTGGAAGAGGTAATATATGTGTATAGCCTGCAAGACATTACACAGACAATTAGGAGTGACATCTGGGAGAGGTAATAGATGTGTATAGTCTGCAAGACATGATACAAATAATTCAGAGTGACATCTTGAAGAGGGAAGAGATGTGTATAGTCTGCAAGATATTACACAGATAATCAGGAGTGACATCTGGATGAGGTAGTAGATGTGTATAGTCTGAATGACATTACACAGACAATCAGGAATGACATCTGGAAGAGGTAAAAGATGTGTATAGTCCGAAAGACATTACACAGACAATCAGGGGTGAAATCTGAAAGAGGTAATAGATGTGTATAGTCTGAAAGACATTACACATATAATCTGGAGTGAAATCTGGAAGAGGTAATAGATGTGTACAGTCTGCAAGACATTACACAGATAATCTGGAGTGACATCTGGAAGTAGTAATAGATGTGTATAGTCTGCAAGACATGACACAAATAATTCAGAGTGACATCTCGAAGTGGTAATAGATGTGTATAGTCTGCAAGATATTACACAGATAATCAGGAGTGACATCTGGATGAGGTAAAAGATGTGTATAGTCCGAAAGACATTACACAGACAATCAGGGGTGAAATCTGAAAGAGGTAATAGATGTGTATAGTCTGCAAGACATTACACAGTCAATCAGGAGTGACATCTGGAAGAGGAAATAGATGTGCATACTCTGCCAGATATCATGAGTGACATCTGGAAATGATAATAGATGTGTATAGTCTGCAAGACATTACACAATCCATCAGGAGTGACATCTGGAAGAGGTAATAGATGTGTATAGTCTGAAAGATATTATATAGACAATTAGGAGTGACAACTGGAAGAGATAATAGATGTGTATAGTCTGCAAGACATTACACAGAATATCAGGAGTGACATCTGGAAGAGGTAATAGATGTGTATAGTCTGCAAGACAGTACACAGTCAATCAGGAGTGACATCTGGAAGAGTTAATAGATGTGTATAGTCTGCAAGACAGTACACAGATAATCAGGAGTGACATCTGGAAGAGGTAATAGATGTGTATACCCCGCAATATATTACACAGACAAACAGGAGTGACGTCCGGAAGAGGTAATAGATGTGTACAGTCTGCAAGACATTTCATCGACAATCAGGAGTGACATCTGGAAGAGGTAATAGATGTGTATAGCCCGCAATACATGACACAGACAAACTGGAGTGATATCTGGAAGAGGTAATGGATGTGTATACCCGGCAATATATTACACAAACAAACAGGAGTGACATCTGGAAGAGGTAATAGATGTGTATAGTCTGCAAGACATTACACAGACAATCAGGAGTGACATCTGGAAGAGGTAAAAGATCTGTATAGTCTGAAAGACATTACACAGACAAACAGGTGTGATATCTGGAATAGGTAATAGATGTGTGTAGTCTGCAAGACAGTACACAGTCAATCAGGAGTGACATCTGGAAGAGTTAATAGATGTGTATCGTCTGCAAGACATTACACAGATAATCCGGAGTGACATCTCGAAGAGATAATAGATGTGTATAGTCTGCAAGATATTACGCAGATAATCAGGAGTGACATCTGGATGAGGTAATAGATGTGTATAGTCTGAAAGACATTACACAGACAATCAGGAGTGACATCTGGAAGAGGTAATAGATGTGTATAGTCTGAAAGACATTATACAGATAATCAGGAGTGACATCTGGAAGTGATAATAGATGTGTATAGTCTGCAAGACATTACACAGTCATCAGGAGTGACATCTGGAATAGGTAATAGATGTGGACAGTGTGCAAGACATGACACAGACAATCAGAAGTGACATCTGGAAGAGGTAATAGATGTGTGTAGTCTGAAAGATATTATACAGATAATCAGGAGTCACATCTGGAAGAGGTAATAGATGTGTATAGTCTGCAAATCATCACACAGTCCATCAGGAGTGACATCTGGAAGAGGTAATAGATGTGTTTAACCTGAAAGATATTATATAGACAATCAGGGTCACATCTGGAAGAGGTAATAGATGTGTGTAGTCTGAAGACATTACACAGACAATTAGGAGTGACATCTGGAAGAGGTAATAGATCTGTAAAGTCTGCAAGACAGTACACAGTTAATCAGGAGTGACATCTGGAAGAGTTAATAGATGTGTATAGTCTGCAAGACAGTACACAGACAACAGGAGTGTCAACTTGAAGAGGTAATAGATGTGTATAGTCTGAAAGACATTACACATATAATCTGGAGTGTCATCTGAAAGAGGTAATAGATGTGTACAGTCTGTAAGACATTACACAGATAATCTGGAGTGACATCTGGAAGAGGTAATATATGTGTATAGCCTGCAAGACATTACACAGACAATTAGGAGTGACATCTGGGAGAGGTAATAGATGTGTATAGTCTGCAAGACATGATACAAATAATTCAGAGTGACATCTTGAAGAGGGAAGAGATGTGTATAGTCTGCAAGATATTACACAGATAATCAGGAGTGACATCTGGATGAGGTAGTAGATGTGTATAGTCTGAATGACATTACACAGACAATCAGGAATGACATCTGGAAGAGGTAAAAGATGTGTATAGTCCGAAAGACATTACACAGACAATCAGGGGTGAAATCTGAAAGAGGTAATAGATGTGTATAGTCTGAAAGACATTACACATATAATCTGGAGTGAAATCTGGAAGAGGTAATAGATGTGTACAGTCTGCAAGACATTACACAGATAATCTGGAGTGACATCTGGAAGTAGTAATAGATGTGTATAGTCTGCAAGACATGACACAAATAATTCAGAGTGACATCTCGAAGTGGTAATAGATGTGTATAGTCTGCAAGATATTACACAGATAATCAGGAGTGACATCTGGATGAGGTAAAAGATGTGTATAGTCCGAAAGACATTACACAGACAATCAGGGGTGAAATCTGAAAGAGGTAATAGATGTGTATAGTCTGCAAGACATTACACAGTCAATCAGGAGTGACATCTGGAAGAGGAAATAGATGTGCATACTCTGCCAGATATCATGAGTGACATCTGGAAATGATAATAGATGTGTATAGTCTGCAAGACATTACACAATCCATCAGGAGTGACATCTGGAAGAGGTAATAGATGTGTATAGTCTGAAAGATATTATATAGACAATTAGGAGTGACAACTGGAAGAGATAATAGATGTGTATAGTCTGCAAGACATTACACAGAATATCAGGAGTGACATCTGGAAGAGGTAATAGATGTGTATAGTCTGCAAGACAGTACACAGTCAATCAGGAGTGACATCTGGAAGAGTTAATAGATGTGTATAGTCTGCAAGACAGTACACAGATAATCAGGAGTGACATCTGGAAGAGGTAATAGATGTGTATACCCCGCAATATATTACACAGACAAACAGGAGTGACGTCCGGAAGAGGTAATAGATGTGTACAGTCTGCAAGACATTTCATCGACAATCAGGAGTGACATCTGGAAGAGGTAATAGATGTGTATAGCCCGCAATACATGACACAGACAAACTGGAGTGATATCTGGAAGAGGTAATGGATGTGTATACCCGGCAATATATTACACAAACAAACAGGAGTGACATCTGGAAGAGGTAATAGATGTGTATAGTCTGCAAGACATTACACAGACAATCAGGAGTGACATCTGGAAGAGGTAAAAGATCTGTATAGTCTGAAAGACATTACACAGACAATCAGTGGTGAAATCTGAAAGAGGTAATAGATGTGTATAGTCTGCAAGACATTACACAGTCAATCAGGAGTGACATCTGGAAGAGGAAATAGATGTGCATAGTCTGCAAGATATTATACAGATAATCAGGAATGACATCTAGAAGTGATAATAGATGTGTATAGTCTGCAAGACATTACACAGTCCATAAGGAGTGACATCTGGAAGAGGTAATAGATGTGTATAGTCTGAAAGATATTATATAGACAATCAGGAGTCACACCTGGAAGAGATAATAGATGTGTATAGTCAGCAAGACATTACACAGACAAACAGGTGTGATATCTGGAATAGGTAATAGATGTGTGTAGTCTGCAAGACAGTACACAGTCAATCAGGAGTGACATCTGGAAGAGTTAATAGATGTGTATCGTCTGCAAGACATTACACAGATAATCCGGAGTGACATCTCGAAGAGATAATAGATGTGTATAGTCTGCAAGATATTACGCAGATAATCAGGAGTGACATCTGGATGAGGTAATAGATGTGTATAGTCTGAAAGACATTACACAGACAATCAGGAGTGACATCTGGAAGAGGTAATAGATGTGTATAGTCTGAAAGACATTATACAGATAATCAGGAGTGACATCTGGAAGTGATAATAGATGTGTATAGTCGGCAAGACATTACACAGTCATCAGGAGTGACATCTGGAATAGGTAATAGATGTGGACAGTGTGCAAGACATGACACAGAAAATCAGAAGTGACATCTGGAAGAGGTAATAGATGTGTGTAGTCTGAAAGATATTATACAGATAATCAGGAGTCACATCTGGAAGAGGTAATAGATGTGTATAGTCTGCAAATCATCACACAGTCCATCAGGAGTGACATCTGGAAGTGGTAATAGATGTGTTTAATCTGAAAGATATTATACAGATAATCAGGAGTGACATCTGGAAGAGGTAATAGATGTGTGTAGTCTGAAAGATATTATACAGATAATCAGGAGTGACATCTGAAAGAGGTAATAGATGTGTATCGTCTGCAAGACATTACACAGACAATCAGGAGTGACATCTGCAGGAGGTAATAGATGTGTATACCCAGCAATATATTGCACAGACAAACAGGAGTGACATCTGGAAGAGGTAATAGATGTGTATAGTCCGCAAGATATTCCATAGACAATCAGGAGTGACATCTGGAAGAGGTAATAGATGTGTATATTCTGCGAGACTTTGCACAGACAAACTGGAGTGAAATCTGGAAGAGGTAATAGATGTGTATAGTCTGCAAGACATTACACAGACAAACAGGAGTGACATCTGGAAGAGGTAATAGACGTGTATAGTCTGCAAGACATGACACAGACAATCAGGCGTGACATCAGGATGAGGTAATAGACGTGTCTCGTCTGCAAGATAATACACAGACAATCAGGAGTGACATCTGGAAGAGGTAATAGATGTGTATAGTCTGCAAGACATTACACAAACAATCAGGAGTGAAAACCGGATGAGGTAATAGATGTGTATAGTCTGAAAGACATTATTCAGTCAATCAGGAGTGACATCTGGAAAAGGAAATAGATATGCATAGTCTGCAAGATATTATACAGATAATCAGGAATGACATCTGGAAGTGATAATAGATGTGTACAGTCTGCAAGACATTACACAGATAATCAGGAGTGACATCTGGAAGAGGTAATAGATGTGTGTAGTCTGAAAGATATTATATAGACAAACAGGAGTCACATCTGGAAGAGATAATAGATGTGTATAATCTGCCAGACATTACACAGAAAATCAGGAGTGACATCTGGAAGAGGTAATAGATGTGTATAATCTGCAAGACATTACAAAGACAAACAGGTGTGATATCTGGAAGATGTTACAGATGTGTATAGCGTGCAAGACATTACACAGACAATTAGGAGTGACATCTGGAAGAGGTAATAGATGTGTATAGTCTGCAAGACATAACACAGTTAATCAGGAGTGACATCTGGAAGTAGTAATAGATATGTATAGTCTGCAAGACATTACACAGATAATCCAGAGTGACATCTCGAAGAGGTAATAGATATGTATAGTCTGCAAGATATTACACAGATAATCAGGAGTCACATCTGGATGAGGTAATAGATGTGTATAGTCTGAAAGACATTACACAGACAATCAGGAGTGACATCTGGAAGAGGTAAAAGTTGTGTATAGTCTGAAAGACATTACACAGACAATCAGGGGTGACATCTGAAAGAGGTAATTAGATGTGTATAGTCTGCAAGACATTACACAGTCAATCAGGAGTGACATCTGGAAGAGGAAATAGATATGTATAGTCTGCAAGTCATTACACAAAATATCAGGAGTGACATCTGGAAGAGGTAATAGATGTGTATGGTCTGCAAGACATGACACAGACAATCAGGAGTGACATTTGGAAGAGGTAATAGATGTGTATAGTCTGAAAGATATTATATAGACAATCAGGAGTCACATCTTGAAGAGATAATAGATGTGTATAGTCTGCCGGACATTACACAGAATATCAGGAGTGATATCTGGAAGACGTAATAGATGTGTATAGTCTGCAAGACAGTACACAGTTAATCAGGAGTGACACCTGGAAGAGATAATAGATGTGTATAGTCTGCGAGAAACTACACAGATAATCTGGAGTGACATCTGGAAAAGGTAATAAATGTGTATACTCTGCAAGGCATAACACATTCAATCAGGAGTGACATCTGGAAGAGGTAATAGATGTGTATAGTCTGCAAGACATTACACAGACAATCAGGAGTGTCATCTGGAAGATGTAATGGATGTGTTTAGTCTGCAAGACATTACACAGACAATCAGAAGTGAAATCTGGAAGAGGTAATAGATGTGTATAGTCTGCCAGACATTTCACAGACAATCAGGAGTGACATCTGAAAGAGGTAATAGATGTGTATAGTCTGCAAGACATTACACAGACAATCAGGAGTGACATCTGGAAGAGGTAACAGATGTGTATTGTCTGCAAGATATCACACAGATAATTTGGAGTGACATCTGGAAGAGGTAATAGATGTGTATAATCTGCAAGACATTACACAGATAAATGGGAGTGACATCTGAAAGAGGTAATAGATGTGTATATTCTGCAAAACATTACACAAACAATCACGAGTGACATATGGAAGAGGTAATAGATGTGTATAGTCTGCAAGATATTGCACAGACAATCAGGAGTGACATCTGGAAGAGGTAACAGATGTGTATAGTCTGCAAGACATTACACAGACAATCAGGAGTGACATCTGGATGAGGTAATAGATGTGTATAGTCTGCAAGACATTACACAGTTAATCAGGAGTGACATCTGGAAGAGTTAATAGATGTGTATAGTCTGCAAGACAGTCCAAAGATAATCAGGAGTGACATCTGGAAGAGGTAATAGATGTGTATCGTCTGCAAGACATTACACAGACAATCAGGAGTGACATCTGCAAGTGGTAATAGATGTGTATACCCAGCAATATATTGCACAGACAAACAGGAGTGACATCTGGAAGAGGTAATAGATGTGTATAGTCTGCAAGATATTCCATAGACAATCAGGAGTGACATCTGGAAGAGGTAATAGATGTGTATAGTTTGCGAGACATTACACGGACAAACTGGAGTGAAATCTGGAAGAGGTAATAGATGTGTATAGTCTGCAAGACATTACACAGACAAACAGGAGTGACATCTGGAAGAGGTAATAGATGTGTATTGTCTGCAAGACATTACGCAGACAATCAGGAGTGACATCTGGAAGAGGTAATAGACGTGTATAGTCTGCAAGACATGACACAGACAATCAGGCGTGACATCAGGATGAGGTAATAGACGTGTCTAGTCTGCAAGATAATACACAGACAATCAGGAGTGACATCTGGAAGAGGTAATAGATGTGTATAGTCTGCAAGACATTACACAGACAATCAGGAGTGAAAACCGGATGAGGTAATAGATGTGTTTAGTCTGAAAGACATTACACAGACAATCAGGGGTGAAATCTGAAAGAGGTAATAGATGTGTATAGTCTGCAAGACATTACACAGTCTATCAGGAGTGACATCTGGAAAAGGAAATAGATATGCATAGTCTGCAAGATATTATACAGATAATCAGGAATGACATCTGGAAGTGATAATAGATGTGTATAGTCTGCAAGACATGACACAGATAATCAGGAGTGACATCTGGAAGAGGTAATAGATGTGTATAGTCTGAAAGATATTATATAGACAATCAGGAGTCACATCTGGAAGAGATAATAGATGTGTATATTCTGCCAGACATTACACAGAAAATCAGGAGTGACATCTGGAAGAGGTAATAGATGTGATAGATGTGTATAGTCTGCAAGACATTACACAGACAATTAGGAGTGACATCTGGAAGAGGTAATAGATGTGTATAGTCTGCAAGACATTACACAGATTATCCGGAGTGACATCTCGAAGAGGTAATAGATATGTATAGTCTGCAAGATATTACACAGATAATCAGGAGTGACATCTGGATGAGGAAATAGATGTGTATAGTCTGAAAGACATTACACAGACAATCAGGAGTGACATCTGGAAGAGGTATAAGATGTGTATAGTCTGAAAGACATTACACAGACAATCAGGGGTGAAATCTGAAAGAGGTAATAGATGTGTATAGTGTGCAAGACATTACACAGTCAATCAGGAGTGACATCTGGAAAAGGAAATAGATATGTATAGTCTGGAAGTCATTACACAGAATATCAGGAGTGACATCTGGAAGAGGTAATAGATGTGTATGGTCTGCAAGACATGACACAGACAATCAGGAGTGACATCTGGAAGAGGTAATAGATGTGTATAGTCTGAAAGATAATATATAGACAATCACGAGTGACATCTGGAAGAGGTAATATATGTGTATACTCTGCAAGACATTACACAGACAATCAGGATTGACATCTGAAAGAGGTAATAGATGTGTATAGTCTGAAAGACATTACACAGACAATCAGGAGGGACATCTGGAAGAGGTAATAGATGTGTATTGTCTGCAAGACATTACACAGACAATCAGGATTGATATCTGGAGGAGGTAATAGATGTGTACAGTCTGAAAGACATTACACAGACAATCAGGAGTGACATCTGGAAGTAGTAATACATGTGTGTAGTCTGCAAGACATGACACAGACAATCAGGAGTGATATCTGGATAAGGTAATGGATGTGTATCGTCTGCAAGACATTAAACAGACAATCAGGAGTGACATCTCGAAGAGGTAATAGATGTGTATAGTCTGCAAGATATTACACAGACAATCAGGAGTGATATCTGGAAGTAGAAATAGATGTGTATAGTCTGCAAGACATTACACAGACAATCAGGAGTGACATCTGGAAGAGGTAATAGATGTGAATTGCCTGCAAGATATTACACAGATAATCAGGAGTGACATCTGGAAGAGGTGATAGATGTGTACTGTCTGCAAGACATTACACAGACAACCAGGAGTGACATCTGGAAGAGGTAATAGATGTGTATTGTCTGCAAGACATTACACAGATAATCAGGAGTGACATCAGGAAGTAGAAATAGATGTGTATAGTCTGGAAGACATTACACAGACAATCAGGAGTGACATTTGGAAGAAGTAATAGATGTGTATAATCTCCAAGATATTACACAGATAATCAGGAGTGACAACTGGAAAAGGTAATAGATGTGTACAGTCTGCATGACATTCCAGAGACAATCAGGAGTGACATCTGGAGGAGGTAATAGTTGTGTATCGTCTGCAAGGCATTACACAGACAATCAGGAGTGATATCTGAAAGAGGTAATTAATGTGTATAGTCTGCAAGACATTACACAGATAATCAGGAGTGACATCTGGAAGAGGTAATAGATGTGTATAGTCTGCAAGATATTGGACAGATAATCAGGAGTGACATCTGGAAGTACTAATAGATGTGTATAGTTTGCAAGACATTACACAGACAATCAGGAGTGACATCTGGAAGAGGTAATAGATGTGTATAGTCTGCAAGACATTACACAAATAATCAGGAGTGACATCTGGAAGTACTAATAGATGTGTATAGTTTGCAAGACATTACACAGACAATCAGGAGTGACATCTGGAAGAGGTAATAGATGTGTATAGTCTGCAAGACATTACACAAATCATCAGGAGTGACATCTCGAAGAGGTAATAGATGTGTATAGTCTGCAAGACATTACACAGATAATCAGGAGTGAGATCTGGACGAGGTAATAGATGTATATAGTCTGCAAGACATTACACAGACAATTAGGAGTGACATCTGGAAGAGGTAATAGATGTGTATAGTCTGCAAGACATAACACAGTTAATCAGGAGTGACATCTGGAAGTAGTAATAGATATGTATAGTCTGCAAGACATTACACAGATAATCCAGAGTGACATCTCGAAGAGGTAATAGATATGTATAGTCTGCAAGATATTACACAGATAATCAGGAGTCACATCTGGATGAGGTAATAGATGTGTATAGTCTGAAAGACATTACACAGACAATCAGGAGTGACATCTGGAAGAGGTAAAAGTTGTGTATAGTCTGAAAGACATTACACAGACAATCAGGGGTGACATCTGAAAGAGGTAATTAGATGTGTATAGTCTGCAAGACATTACACAGTCAATCAGGAGTGACATCTGGAAGAGGAAATAGATATGTATAGTCTGCAAGTCATTACACAAAATATCAGGAGTGACATCTGGAAGAGGTAATAGATGTGTATGGTCTGCAAGACATGACACAGACAATCAGGAGTGACATTTGGAAGAGGTAATAGATGTGTATAGTCTGAAAGATATTATATAGACAATCAGGAGTCACATCTTGAAGAGATAATAGATGTGTATAGTCTGCCGGACATTACACAGAATATCAGGAGTGATATCTGGAAGACGTAATAGATGTGTATAGTCTGCAAGACAGTACACAGTTAATCAGGAGTGACACCTGGAAGAGATAATAGATGTGTATAGTCTGCGAGAAACTACACAGATAATCTGGAGTGACATCTGGAAAAGGTAATAAATGTGTATACTCTGCAAGGCATAACACATTCAATCAGGAGTGACATCTGGAAGAGGTAATAGATGTGTATAGTCTGCAAGACATTACACAGACAATCAGGAGTGTCATCTGGAAGATGTAATGGATGTGTTTAGTCTGCAAGACATTACACAGACAATCAGAAGTGAAATCTGGAAGAGGTAATAGATGTGTATAGTCTGCCAGACATTTCACAGACAATCAGGAGTGACATCTGAAAGAGGTAATAGATGTGTATAGTCTGCAAGACATTACACAGACAATCAGGAGTGACATCTGGAAGAGGTAACAGATGTGTATTGTCTGCAAGATATCACACAGATAATTTGGAGTGACATCTGGAAGAGGTAATAGATGTGTATAATCTGCAAGACATTACACAGATAAATGGGAGTGACATCTGAAAGAGGTAATAGATGTGTATATTCTGCAAAACATTACACAAACAATCACGAGTGACATATGGAAGAGGTAATAGATGTGTATAGTCTGCAAGATATTGCACAGACAATCAGGAGTGACATCTGGAAGAGGTAACAGATGTGTATAGTCTGCAAGACATTACACAGACAATCAGGAGTGACATCTGGATGAGGTAATAGATGTGTATAGTCTGCAAGACATTACACAGTTAATCAGGAGTGACATCTGGAAGAGTTAATAGATGTGTATAGTCTGCAAGACAGTCCAAAGATAATCAGGAGTGACATCTGGAAGAGGTAATAGATGTGTATCGTCTGCAAGACATTACACAGACAATCAGGAGTGACATCTGCAAGTGGTAATAGATGTGTATACCCAGCAATATATTGCACAGACAAACAGGAGTGACATCTGGAAGAGGTAATAGATGTGTATAGTCTGCAAGATATTCCATAGACAATCAGGAGTGACATCTGGAAGAGGTAATAGATGTGTATAGTTTGCGAGACATTACACGGACAAACTGGAGTGAAATCTGGAAGAGGTAATAGATGTGTATAGTCTGCAAGACATTACACAGACAAACAGGAGTGACATCTGGAAGAGGTAATAGATGTGTATTGTCTGCAAGACATTACGCAGACAATCAGGAGTGACATCTGGAAGAGGTAATAGACGTGTATAGTCTGCAAGACATTACACAGACAATCAGGCGTGACATCAGGATGAGGTAATAGACGTGTCTAGTCTGCAAGATAATACACAGACAATCAGGAGTGACATCTGGAAGAGGTAATAGATGTGTATAGTCTGCAAGACATTACACAGACAATCAGGAGTGAAAACCGGATGAGGTAATAGATGTGTTTAGTCTGAAAGACATTACACAGACAATCAGGGGTGAAATCTGAAAGAGGTAATAGATGTGTATAGTCTGCAAGACATTACACAGTCTATCAGGAGTGACATCTGGAAAAGGAAATAGATATGCATAGTCTGCAAGATATTATACAGATAATCAGGAATGACATCTGGAAGTGATAATAGATGTGTATAGTCTGCAAGACATGACACAGATAATCAGGAGTGACATCTGGAAGAGGTAATAGATGTGTATAGTCTGAAAGATATTATATAGACAATCAGGAGTCACATCTGGAAGAGATAATAGATGTGTATATTCTGCCAGACATTACACAGAAAATCAGGAGTGACATCTGGAAGAGGTAATAGATGTGATAGATGTGTATAGTCTGCAAGACATTACACAGACAATTAGGAGTGACATCTGGAAGAGGTAATAGATGTGTATAGTCTGCAAGACATTACACAGATTATCCGGAGTGACATCTCGAAGAGGTAATAGATATGTATAGTCTGCAAGATATTACACAGATAATCAGGAGTGACATCTGGATGAGGAAATAGATGTGTATAGTCTGAAAGACATTACACAGACAATCAGGAGTGACATCTGGAAGAGGTATAAGATGTGTATAGTCTGAAAGACATTACACAGACAATCAGGGGTGAAATCTGAAAGAGGTAATAGATGTGTATAGTGTGCAAGACATTACACAGTCAATCAGGAGTGACATCTGGAAAAGGAAATAGATATGTATAGTCTGGAAGTCATTACACAGAATATCAGGAGTGACATCTGGAAGAGGTAATAGATGTGTATGGTCTGCAAGACATGACACAGACAATCAGGAGTGACATCTGGAAGAGGTAATAGATGTGTATAGTCTGAAAGATAATATATAGACAATCACGAGTGACATCTGGAAGAGGTAATATATGTGTATACTCTGCAAGACATTACACAGACAATCAGGATTGACATCTGAAAGAGGTAATAGATGTGTATAGTCTGAAAGACATTACACAGACAATCAGGAGGGACATCTGGAAGAGGTAATAGATGTGTATTGTCTGCAAGACATTACACAGACAATCAGGATTGATATCTGGAGGAGGTAATAGATGTGTACAGTCTGAAAGACATTACACAGACAATCAGGAGTGACATCTGGAAGTAGTAATACATGTGTGTAGTCTGCAAGACATGACACAGACAATCAGGAGTGATATCTGGATAAGGTAATGGATGTGTATCGTCTGCAAGACATTAAACAGACAATCAGGAGTGACATCTCGAAGAGGTAATAGATGTGTATAGTCTGCAAGATATTACACAGACAATCAGGAGTGATATCTGGAAGTAGAAATAGATGTGTATAGTCTGCAAGACATTACACAGACAATCAGGAGTGACATCTGGAAGAGGTAATAGATGTGAATTGCCTGCAAGATATTACACAGATAATCAGGAGTGACATCTGGAAGAGGTGATAGATGTGTACTGTCTGCAAGACATTACACAGACAACCAGGAGTGACATCTGGAAGAGGTAATAGATGTGTATTGTCTGCAAGACATTACACAGATAATCAGGAGTGACATCAGGAAGTAGAAATAGATGTGTATAGTCTGGAAGACATTACACAGACAATCAGGAGTGACATTTGGAAGAAGTAATAGATGTGTATAATCTCCAAGATATTACACAGATAATCAGGAGTGACAACTGGAAAAGGTAATAGATGTGTACAGTCTGCATGACATTCCAGAGACAATCAGGAGTGACATCTGGAGGAGGTAATAGTTGTGTATCGTCTGCAAGGCATTACACAGACAATCAGGAGTGATATCTGAAAGAGGTAATTAATGTGTATAGTCTGCAAGACATTACACAGATAATCAGGAGTGACATCTGGAAGAGGTAATAGATGTGTATAGTCTGCAAGATATTGGACAGATAATCAGGAGTGACATCTGGAAGTACTAATAGATGTGTATAGTTTGCAAGACATTACACAGACAATCAGGAGTGACATCTGGAAGAGGTAATAGATGTGTATAGTCTGCAAGACATTACACAAATAATCAGGAGTGACATCTGGAAGTACTAATAGATGTGTATAGTTTGCAAGACATTACACAGACAATCAGGAGTGACATCTGGAAGAGGTAATAGATGTGTATAGTCTGCAAGACATTACACAAATCATCAGGAGTGACATCTCGAAGAGGTAATAGATGTGTATAGTCTGCAAGACATTACACAGATAATCAGGAGTGAGATCTGGACGAGGTAATAGATGTATATAGTCTGCAAGACATTACACAGACAATCAGGATTGACATCTGAAAGAGGTAATAGATATGTATAGTCTGAAAGACATTACACAGACAATCAGGAGTGACATCTGGAAGAGGTAATAGATGTGTATTGTCTGCAAGACATTACACAGACAATCAGGAGTGACATCTGGAGGAGGTAATAGATGTGTATAGTCTGCAAGACATTAAACAGACAATCAGGAGTGACATCTCGAAGAGGTAATAGATGTGTCTAGTCTGCAAAACATTTCACAGACAATCAGGAGTGATATCTGGAAGTAGTAATAGATGTGTATAGTCTGCAAGACATTACACAGACAATCAGGAGTGACATCTGGAAGAGGTATTAGATGTGTATAGTCTGCAAGACATTACACAGACAATCGGGAGTGACATCAGGAAGTAGAAATAGATGTGTATAGTCTGGAAGACATTACACAGACAATCAGGAGTGACATCTGGAAGAAGTAATAGATGAGTATAGTCTCCAAGATATTACACAGATAATCAGGAGTGACAACTGGAAAAGGTAATAGATCTGTATAGTCTGCATGACATTACAGAGACAATCAGGAGTGACATCCGAAAGAGGTAATAGATGTGTATAGTCTGCAAGACATTACACAGACAATCAGGAGTGATATCTGGAAGTAGTAATAGATGTGTATAGTGTGCAAGACATTACACAGACAATCAGGAGTGACATCTGGAAGTAGTAATAGATGTGTATAGTCTGCAAGACATTACACAGACAATCAGGATTGACATCTGAAAGAGGTAATAGATGTGTATAGTCTGAAAGACATTACACAGACAATCAGGAGGGACATCTGGAAGAGGGAATAGATGTGTATTGTCGGCAAGACATGACACAGACAATCAGGATTGACATCTGGAGGAGGTAATAGATGTGTATAGTCTGAAAGACATTACACAGACAATCTAAGTGACATCTGGAAGAGGTAATCACTGTGTATAGTCTGCAAGATATTACACAGATAATCAGGAGTGACATCTGGAAAAGATAATAGATGTGTATAGTCTGCAAGACATTATACTTTCAATCAGGAGTGACATCTGGAAGAGGTAATAGATGTGTATAGTCTGCACGACATTACACAGACAATCAGGAGTGACATCTGGAAGTGGTAATAGATGTGTATCGTCTGCAAGACATTACACAGACAATCCGGACTGACATCTGGAAGTGGTAATAAACATGTATAGTGTGCATGACATTACACAGATAATCAGGAGTGACATCTGGAAGTAGTAATACATTTGTGTAGTCTGCAAGACATTACACAGTCAATCAGGAGTGATATCTGGAAGAGGTAATAGATGTATATATTCAGCAAGACATTACACAGACAATCAGTAGTGACATCTGGAAGATGTAATAGATGTGTACAGTCTGCAAGACATGACACTGACAATCAGGAGTGACATCTGGAAGAGGTAATAGATGTGTATAGTCTGCAAGACATTACATAGACAATCAGGAGGGAAATCTGGGAGTGGTAATAGATGTGTTTAGTCTGCAAGACATTACACAGACAATCAGGAGTGACATCCTGAAGCGGTCATAGATGTGTATAGTCTCCACGATATTACACAGATAATCAGGAGTGACATCTGGAAGAGGTAATAGATGGGTATATTCTGCGTGACATTACACAGTCCATCAGGAGTGACATCTTGAAGAGGGAAGAGATGTGTATAGTCAGCAAGACATTACACAGACAATCAGGAGTGACATCTGGAAGAGGTAATCGATGTGTATACTCTGCCAGATATTACACAGACAATCAGGAGTGATGTCTGGAAGAGGTAATAGATGTGTATAGTCTGCAAGACATTAAACAGACAATCAGGAGTGTCATCTCGAAGAGGTAATAGATGTGTATAGTCTGCAAGTCATTACACAGACAATCAGGAGTGATATCTGGAAGAAGTAATAGACGTGTATACTCTGCAAGACATGACACAAACAATCAGGAGTGACATCTGGAAGAGGTAATAGATGTGTATTGCCTGCAAGACATTACTCAAATAATCAGGAGTGACATCTCGAAGAGGTAATAGATGTGTATACTCTGCAAGACATTACACAGATAATCAGGAGTGAGATCTGGACGAGGTAATAGATGTGTATAGTCTGCAAGACATAACACAGACAATCAGGAGTGACATCTGAAAGAGGTAATAGATGTGTATAGTCTGCCAGACATTACACAGACAATCAGGAGTGACATCTGGAAGAGGTAATAGATGTGTATAGTCTGCCAGACATTACACAGACAATCAGGAGTGACATCTGGAAGAGGTAATAGATGTGTATAGTCTGCAAGATATGACCCAGATAATCAGGTGTGACATCTGGAAAAGGTAATAGATGTGTATACTCTGCAAGACATTACACATTCAATCAGAAGTGACATCTGGAAGAGGTAATAGATGTGTATAATCTGTAAGATATTACACAGACAATCAGGAGTGACATCTGGAAGAGGTAATAGATGTGTATAGTCTGCAAGATATTAAGCAGATAATCAGGAGTGACATCTGGAAGAGGTAATAGATGTGTATCGTCTGCAAGACATTACACAGACAATCAAGAGTGACATCTAAAAGAGGTAATAGATGTGTATAGTCTGCAAGCCATTACACAAACAATCAGGAGTGACATCTGGAAGAGGTAATAGATGTTTATAGTCTGCAAGATATTACACGGATAATCAGGTGTGACATCTGGAAAAGGTAATAGATGTGTATACGCTGCAAGACATTACGCATTCAATCAGGAGTGACATCTGGAAGAGGTAATAGATGTGTATAGTCTGCAAGATATTACACAGACAATCAGGAGTGACATCTGAAAGAGGTAATAGATGTGTATAGTCTGCAAGACATTACGCAGACAATCAGGAGTGACATCTGGAAGAGGTAATAGATGTGTATAGTCTGCAATACATTACACAGACAATCAGGAGTGACATCTGGAAGAGGTAATTGATGTGTATACTCTGCCAGATATTACACAGACAAACAGGAGTGATATCTGGAAGAGGTAATCGATGTGTATACTCTGCCAGATATTACACAGACAATCAGGAGTGATGTCTGGAAGAGGTAATAGATGTGTATAGTCTGCAAGACATTAAACAGACAATCAGGAGTGTCATCTCGAAGAGGTAATAGATGTGTATAGTCTGCAAGTCATTACACAGACAATCAGGAGTGATATCTGGAAGAAGTAATAGACGTGTATACTCTGCAAGACATGACACAAACAATCAGGAGTGACATCTGGAAGAGGTAATAGATGTGTATTGCCTGCAAGACATTACTCAAATAATCAGGAGTGACATCTCGAAGAGGTAATAGATGTGTATACTCTGCAAGACATTACACAGATAATCAGGAGTGAGATCTGGACGAGGTAATAGATGTGTATAGTCTGCAAGACATAACACAGACAATCAGGAGTGACATCTGAAAGAGGTAATAGATGTGTATAGTCTGCCAGACATTACACAGACAATCAGGAGTGACATCTGGAAGAGGTAATAGATGTGTATAGTCTGCCAGACATTACACAGACAATCAGGAGTGACATCTGGAAGAGGTAATAGATGTGTATAGTCTGCAAGATATGACCCAGATAATCAGGTGTGACATCTGGAAAAGGTAATAGATGTGTATACTCTGCAAGACATTACACATTCAATCAGAAGTGACATCTGGAAGAGGTAATAGATGTGTATAATCTGTAAGATATTACACAGACAATCAGGAGTGACATCTGGAAGAGGTAATAGATGTGTATAGTCTGCAAGATATTAAGCAGATAATCAGGAGTGACATCTGGAAGAGGTAATAGATGTGTATCGTCTGCAAGACATTACACAGACAATCAAGAGTGACATCTAAAAGAGGTAATAGATGTGTATAGTCTGCAAGCCATTACACAAACAATCAGGAGTGACATCTGGAAGAGGTAATAGATGTTTATAGTCTGCAAGATATTACACGGATAATCAGGTGTGACATCTGGAAAAGGTAATAGATGTGTATACGCTGCAAGACATTACGCATTCAATCAGGAGTGACATCTGGAAGAGGTAATAGATGTGTATAGTCTGCAAGATATTACACAGACAATCAGGAGTGACATCTGAAAGAGGTAATAGATGTGTATAGTCTGCAAGACATTACGCAGACAATCAGGAGTGACATCTGGAAGAGGTAATAGATGTGTATAGTCTGCAATACATTACACAGACAATCAGGAGTGACATCTGGAAGAGGTAATTGATGTGTATACTCTGCCAGATATTACACAGACAAACAGGAGTGATATCTGGAAGAGGTAATAGATGTGTATAGTCTGCAAGACATTAAACAGACAATCAGGAGTGTCATCTCGAAGAGGTAATAGATGTGTATAGTCTGCAGGACATGACACAGACAATCAGGAGTGATATCTGGAAGTAGTAATAGACGTGTATACTCTGCAAGACATGACACAAACAATCAGGAGTGACATCTGGAAGAGGTAATAGATGTGTATAGTCTGCAAGATATTATGCATATAATCAGGAGTGACATCTGAAAGAGGTAATAGATGTGTATAGTCTGCAAGACATTACAAAGACAATCATGCGTGACATTACATCTGGAAGATATAATAGATGTGTATAGTCTGCAAGATATTGCACAGATAATCAGGAGTGACATCTGGAAGAGATAACTGATTTGTATAGTCTGCAAGACATTACACAGATAATCAGGTGTGACATCTGGAAAAGGTAATAGATGTGTATACTCTGCAAGACATTACGCATTCAATCAGGAGTGACATCTGGAAGAGGTAATAGATGTGCATAGTCTGTAAGATATTACACAGACAATCAGGAGTGACATCTGAAAGAGGTAATAGATGTGTATAGTCTGCAAGACATTACGCAGACAATCAGGAGTGACATCTGGAAGAGGTAATAGATGTGTATAGCCTGCAAGATATTACACAGCTCATCAGGAGTGACATCTGGAAGAGGTGATAGATGTGTATAGTCTGCAAGATATTACACAAACAATCAGGAGTGAAATCTGGAAGAGGTAATAGATGTGTATACTCTGCAAGACATTACGCATTCAATCAGGAGTGACATCTGGAAGAGGTAATAGATGTGTATACTCTGTAAGATATTACACAGACAATCAGGAGTGACATCTGAAAGAGGTAATAGATGTGTATAATCTGCAAGACATTATACTTTCAATCAGGAGTGACATCTGGAATAGGTAATAGATATGTATAGTATGTAAGACAGTACACAGACAATCAGGAGTGACATCTGGAAAAGGTAATAGATGTGTATAGTCTGCATGACATTACACAGACAATCAGGAGTGACATCTGGAAGTGGTAATAGATGTGTATAGTCTGCAAGACATTACACAGACAATCAGGACTGACATCTGGAAGAGGTAATAAACATGGAAAGTCTGCATGACATTACACAGATAATCAGGAGTGACATCTAGAAGTAGTAATACATGTGTGTAGTCTGCAAGACATTACACAGTCAAACAGGAGTGATATCTGGAAGAGGTAATGGATGTGTATAGTCTGCAAGACATTACACAGACAATCAGGAGTGACATCTGGAAGATGTAATAGATGTGTATAGTCTGCAAGACATTACACAGACAATCAGGAGTGAAATCTGGAAGAGTTAATAGATGTGTATAGTCTGCAAGACATTTCACAGACAATCAGGAGTGACATCTGAAAGAGGTAATCGATGTGTATAGTCTGCAAGACATTATACTTTCAATCAGGAGTGACATCTGGAAGAGGTAATAGATGTGTATAGTCTGTAAGACAGTACACAGACAATCAGGAGTGACATTTGGAAGAGGTAATAGATGTGTATAGTCTGCAAGATATTATGCAGATAATCAGGAGTGACATCTGGAAGAGGTAATAGATGTGTATAGTCTGCAAGACATTACACAGACAATCAGGAGTGACATCCGAAAGAGGTAATAGATGTGTATAGTCTGCAAGCCATTACACAAACAATCAGGAGTGACATCTGGAAGTAGTAATACATGTGTGTAGTCTGCAAGACATGACACAGTCAATCAGGAGTGATATCTGGAAGAGGTAATAGATGTGTATATTCAGCAAGACATTACACAAACAATCAGTAGTGGCATCTGGAAGATGTAATAGATGTGTACAGTCTGCAAGACATGACACTGACAATCAGGAGTGACATCTGGAAGAGGTAATAGATGTGTATAGTCTGCAAGACATTACATAGACAATCAGGAGGGAAATCTGGGAGTGGTAATAGATGTGTTCAGTCTGCAAGACATTACACAGACAATCAGGAGTGACATCCTGAAGCGGTAATGGATGTGTATAGTCTCCAAGATATTACACAGATAATCAGGAGTGACATCTGGAAGAGGTAATAGATGGGTATAGTCTGCGTGACATTACACAGTCCATCAGGAGTGACATCTTGAAGAGGGAAGAGATGTGTCTCGTCTGCAAGACATTACACAGACAATAATGAGTGACATCTGGAAGCGGTAATAGATGTGTATAGTCTGCAAGATATTACACAGACAATCAGGAGTGACATCTGGAAGAGGTAATCGATGTGGACACTCTGCCAGATATTACACAGACAATCAAGAGTGATATCTGGAAGATGTAATAGATGTGTATAGACTGCAAGACATTAAACAGACAATCAGGAGTGTCATCTCGAAGAGGTAATAGATGTGTATAGTCTGCAAGACATTACACAGACAATCAGGAGTGATATCTGGAAGTAGTAATAGACGTGTATACTCTGCAAGACATGACACAAACAATCAGGAGTGACATCTGGAAGAGGTAATAGATGTGTATTGCCTGCATGATATTACACAGATAATCAGGAGTCACATCTGGAAGAGGTGATAGATGTGTATAGTCTGCAAGACATGACACAGACAATCAGGAGTGACATCTGAAAGAGGTAATAGATGTGTATAGTCTGCAAGACATTACACAAACAGTCAGGAGTGACATCTGGAAGAGGTAATAGATGTGTATAGTCTGCAAGATATTACACAGATAATCAGGAGTGACATCTGGAAGCGGTAATAGATGTGTATAGTCTGCAAGATATTACACAGACAATCAGGAGTGACATCTGGAAGAGGTAATCGATGTGGACACTCTGCCAGATATTACACAGACAATCAAGAGTGATATCTGGAAGATGTAATAGATGTGTATAGACTGCAAGACATTAAACAGACAATCAGGAGTGTCATCTCGAAGAGGTAATAGATGTGTATAGTCTGCAAGACATTACACAGACAATCACTACTGACATCTGGAAGAGGTAATAAACGTGTATAGTCTGCATGACATTACACAGATATTCAGGAGTGACATCTGGAAGTAGTAATACATGTGTGTAGTCTGCAAGACATTACACAGTCAAACAGGAGTGATATCTGGAAGAGGTAATGGATGAGTATAGACTGCAAGACATTACACAGACAATCAGGAGTGACATCTGGAAGAGGTAATAGATGTGTATAGTCTGCAAGACATTACACAGACAATCAGGAGTGAAATCTGGAAGAGTTAATAGATGTGTATAGTCTGCAAGACATTTCACAGACAATCAGGAGTGACACCTGAAAGAGGTAATAGATGTGTATAGTCTGCAAGACATTACACAGACAATCAGGAGTGACATCTGGAAGAGGTAATAGATGTGTATAGTCTGCAAGATATTACACAGATAATCAGGAGTGACATCTGAAAGAGGTAATCGATGTGTATAGTCTGCAAGACATTACACAGACAATCAGGAGTGACATCTGGAAGATGTAATAGATGTGTATAGTCTGCAAGACATTACACAGACAATCAGGAGTGACATCTGGAAGAGGTAATAGATGTGTATAGTCTGCAAGACATTACACAGACAATCAGGAGTGACATCTGGAAGATGTAATAGATGTGTATAGTCTGCAAGACATTACACAGACAATCAGGAGTGACATCTGGAAGAGGTAATAGATGTGTATAGTCTGGAAGACATTACACAGATAATTAGGAGTGACATCTGGAAGAGGTAATAGGTGTGTATAATCTGCAAGATATTACACAGATATTCAGGAGTGACATCTGGAAAAGGTAATAGATGTGTATACTCTGCAAGACATAACACATTCAATCAGGAGTGACATCTGGAAGAGGTAATAGATGTGTATTGTCTGCAAGTTATTACACAGACAATCCGGAGTGACATCTGGAAGTAGTAATAGATGTGTATAGTCTGCAAGACATTACACAGACAATCAGGAGTGACATCTGGAAGAGGTAATAGATGTGTATAGTCTGCAAGACATTACTCAAATAATCAGGAGTGACATCTCGAAGAGGTAATAGATGTGTATACTCTGCAAGACATTACACAGATAATCAGGAGAGAGATCTGGAAGAGGTAATAGATGTGTATAGTCTGCAAGACATAACACAGACAATCAGGAGTGACATCTGAAAGAGGTAGCAGATGTGTATAGTCTGCCAGACATTACACACACAATCAGGAGTGACATCTGGAAGAGGTAATAGATGTGTATAGTCTGCAAGACATTACACAGACAATCGGGAGTGACATCAGGAAGTAGAAATAGATGTGTATAGTCTGGAAGACATTTCACAGACAATCAGGAGTGACATCTGGAAGAAGTAATAGATGAGTATAGTCTCCAAGATATTACACAGATAATCAGGAGTGACAACTGGAAAAGGTAATAGATCTGTATAGTCTGCATGACATTACAGAGACAATCAGGAGTGACATCCGAAAGAGGTAATAGATGTGTATAGTCTGCAAGACATTACACAGACAATCAGGAGTGATATCTGGAAGTAGTAATAGATGTGTATAGTGTGCAAGACATTACACAGACAATCAGGAGTGACATCTGGAAGTAGTAATAGATGTGTATAGTCTGCAAGACATTACACAGACAATCAGGATTGACATTTGAAAGAGGTAATAGATGTGTATAGTCTGAAAGACATTACACAGACAATCAGGAGGGACATCTGGAAGAGGTAATAGATGTGTATTGTCGGCAAGACATGACACAGACAATCAGGATTGACATCTGGAGGAGGTAATAGATGTGTATAGTCTGAAAGACATTACACAGACAATCTAAGTGACATCTGGAAGAGGTAATCACTGTGTATAGTCTGCAAGATATTACACAGATAATCAGGAGTGACATCTGGAAAAGATAATAGATGTGTATAGTCTGCAAGACATTACACATTCAATCAGAAGTGACTTCTGGAAGAGGTAATAGATGTGTATAATCTGTAAGATATTACACAGACAATCAGGAGTGACATCTGGAAGAGGAAATCGATGTGTATTCTCTGCCAGATATTACACAGACAATCAGGAGTGATATCTGGAAGAGGTAATAGATGTGTATAGTCTGCAAGACATTAAACAGACAATCAGGAGTGTCATCTCGAAGAGGTAATAGATGTGTATAGTCTGCAAGACATTACACAGACAATCAGGAGTGACATCTGGAAGAGGTAATAGATGTGTATTGCCTGCTTGATATTACACAGATAATCAGGAGTGACATCTGGAAGAGGTGATAGATGTGTATAGTCTGCAAGACATGACACAGACAATCAAGAGTAACATCTGATAGAGGTAATAGATGTGTATAGTCTGCAAGACATTACACAAACAGTCAGGAGTGACATCTGGAAGAGGTAATAGATGTGTATAGTCTGCAAGACATTACACAGACAATCAGGAGTGACATCTGGAAGAGGTAATAGATGTGTATAGTCTGCAAGATATTACACAGATAATCAGGAGTGACATCTGGAAAAGGTAATAGATGTGCATAGTCTGCATGACATTACACAGACAATCAGGAGTGACATCTGGAAGAGGTAATCGATGTGTATAGTCAGCAAGACATTACGCAGATAATCAGGAGTGACATCTGGGTGAGGTAATAGATGTGTGTAGTCTGCAAGATATCACACAGATAATCAGGAGTGACATCTGGAAGAGGTAATAGATGTGTATAGCCTGCAAGATATTACACAGCTCATCAGGAGTGACATCTGGAAGAGGTGATAGATGTGTATAGTCTGCAAGATATTACACAAACAATCAGGAGTGAAATCTGGAAGAGGTAATAGATGTGTATACTCTGCAAGACATTACGCATTCAATCAGGAGTGACATCTGGAAGAGGTAATAGATGTGTATACTCTGTAAGATATTACACAGACAATCAGGAGTGACATCTGAAAGAGGTAATAGATGTGTATAATCTGCAAGACATTATACTTTCAATCAGGAGTGACATCTGGAATAGGTAATAGATATGTATAGTATGTAAGACAGTACACAGACAATCAGGAGTGACATCTGGAAAAGGTAATAGATGTGTATAGTCTGCATGACATTACACAGACAATCAGGAGTGACATCTGGAAGTGGTAATAGATGTGTATAGTCTGCAAGACATTACACAGACAATCAGGACTGACATCTGGAAGAGGTAATAAACATGGAAAGTCTGCATGACATTACACAGATAATCAGGAGTGACATCTAGAAGTAGTAATACATGTGTGTAGTCTGCAAGACATTACACAGTCAAACAGGAGTGATATCTGGAAGAGGTAATGGATGTGTATAGTCTGCAAGACATTACACAGACAATCAGGAGTGACATCTGGAAGATGTAATAGATGTGTATAGTCTGCAAGACATTACACAGACAATCAGGAGTGAAATCTGGAAGAGTTAATAGATGTGTATAGTCTGCAAGACATTTCACAGACAATCAGGAGTGACATCTGAAAGAGGTAATCGATGTGTATAGTCTGCAAGACATTATACTTTCAATCAGGAGTGACATCTGGAAGAGGTAATAGATGTGTATAGTCTGTAAGACAGTACACAGACAATCAGGAGTGACATTTGGAAGAGGTAATAGATGTGTATAGTCTGCAAGATATTATGCAGATAATCAGGAGTGACATCTGGAAGAGGTAATAGATGTGTATAGTCTGCAAGACATTACACAGACAATCAGGAGTGACATCCGAAAGAGGTAATAGATGTGTATAGTCTGCAAGCCATTACACAAACAATCAGGAGTGACATCTGGAAGTAGTAATACATGTGTGTAGTCTGCAAGACATGACACAGTCAATCAGGAGTGATATCTGGAAGAGGTAATAGATGTGTATATTCAGCAAGACATTACACAAACAATCAGTAGTGGCATCTGGAAGATGTAATAGATGTGTACAGTCTGCAAGACATGACACTGACAATCAGGAGTGACATCTGGAAGAGGTAATAGATGTGTATAGTCTGCAAGACATTACATAGACAATCAGGAGGGAAATCTGGGAGTGGTAATAGATGTGTTCAGTCTGCAAGACATTACACAGACAATCAGGAGTGACATCCTGAAGCGGTAATGGATGTGTATAGTCTCCAAGATATTACACAGATAATCAGGAGTGACATCTGGAAGAGGTAATAGATGGGTATAGTCTGCGTGACATTACACAGTCCATCAGGAGTGACATCTTGAAGAGGGAAGAGATGTGTCTCGTCTGCAAGACATTACACAGACAATAATGAGTGACATCTGGAAGCGGTAATAGATGTGTATAGTCTGCAAGATATTACACAGACAATCAGGAGTGACATCTGGAAGAGGTAATCGATGTGGACACTCTGCCAGATATTACACAGACAATCAAGAGTGATATCTGGAAGATGTAATAGATGTGTATAGACTGCAAGACATTAAACAGACAATCAGGAGTGTCATCTCGAAGAGGTAATAGATGTGTATAGTCTGCAAGACATTACACAGACAATCAGGAGTGATATCTGGAAGTAGTAATAGACGTGTATACTCTGCAAGACATGACACAAACAATCAGGAGTGACATCTGGAAGAGGTAATAGATGTGTATTGCCTGCATGATATTACACAGATAATCAGGAGTCACATCTGGAAGAGGTGATAGATGTGTATAGTCTGCAAGACATGACACAGACAATCAGGAGTGACATCTGAAAGAGGTAATAGATGTGTATAGTCTGCAAGACATTACACAAACAGTCAGGAGTGACATCTGGAAGAGGTAATAGATGTGTATAGTCTGCAAGATATTACACAGATAATCAGGAGTGACATCTGGAAAAGATAATATTTGTGTATAGTCTGCAAGACATTATACTTTCAATCAGGAGTGACATCTGGAAGAGGTAATAGATGTGTATAGTCTGTAAGACAGTACACAGACAATCAGGAGTGACATCTGGAAAAGGTAATAGATGTGTATAGTCTGCATGACATCACACAGACAATCAGGAGTGACATCTGGAAGTGGTAATAGATGTGTATAGTCTGCAAGACATTACACAGACAATCACTACTGACATCTGGAAGAGGTAATAAACGTGTATAGTCTGCATGACATTACACAGATATTCAGGAGTGACATCTGGAAGTAGTAATACATGTGTGTAGTCTGCAAGACATTACACAGTCAAACAGGAGTGATATCTGGAAGAGGTAATGGATGAGTATAGACTGCAAGACATTACACAGACAATCAGGAGTGACATCTGGAAGAGGTAATAGATGTGTATAGTCTGCAAGACATTACACAGACAATCAGGAGTGAAATCTGGAAGAGTTAATAGATGTGTATCGTCTGCAAGACATTTCACAGACAATCAGGAGTGACACCTGAAAGAGGTAATAGATGTGTATAGTCTGCAAGACATTACACAGACAATCAGGAGTGACATCTGGAAGAGGTAATAGATGTGTATAGTCTGTAAGACAGTACACAGATAATCAGGAGTGACATCTGAAAGAGGTAATCGATGTGTATAGTCTGCAAGACATTACACAGACAATCAGGAGTGACATCTGGAAGATGTAATAGATGTGTATAGTCTGCAAGACATTACACAGACAATCAGGAGTGACATCTGGAAGAGGTAATAGATGTGTATAGTCTGCAAGACATTACACAGACAATCAGGAGTGACATCTGGAAGATGTAATAGATGTGTATAGTCTGCAAGACATTACACAGACAATCAGGAGTGACATCTGGAAGAGGTAATAGATGTGTATAGTCTGGAAGACATTACACAGATAATTAGGAGTGACATCTGGAAGAGGTAATAGGTGTGTATAATCTGCAAGATATTACACAGATATTCAGGAGTGACATCTGGAAAAGGTAATAGATGTGTATACTCTGCCAGACATAACACATTCAATCAGGAGTGACATCTGGAAGAGGTAATAGATGTGTATTGTCTGCAAGTTATTACACAGACAATCCGGAGTGACATCTGGAAGTAGTAATAGATGTGTATAGTCTGCAAGACATTACACAGACAATCAGGAGTGACATCTGGAAGAGGTAATAGATGTGTATAGTCTGCAAGACATTACTCAAATAATCAGGAGTGACATCTCGAAGAGGTAATAGATGTGTATACTCTGCAAGACATTACACAGATAATCAGGAGAGAGATCTGGAAGAGGTAATAGATGTGTATAGTCTGCAAGACATAACACAGACAATCAGGAGTGACATCTGAAAGAGGTAGTAGATGTGTATAGTCTGCCAGACATTACACACACAATCAGGAGTGACATCTGGAAGAGGTAATAGATGTGTATAGTCTGCAAGACATTACACAGACAATCGGGAGTGACATCAGGAAGTAGAAATAGATGTGTATAGTCTGGAAGACATTTCACAGACAATCAGGAGTGACATCTGGAAGAAGTAATAGATGAGTATAGTCTCCAAGATATTACACAGATAATCAGGAGTGACAACTGGAAAAGGTAATAGATCTGTATAGTCTGCATGACATTACAGAGACAATCAGGAGTGACATCCGAAAGAGGTAATAGATGTGTATAGTCTGCAAGACATTACACAGACAATCAGGAGTGATATCTGGAAGTAGTAATAGATGTGTATAGTGTGCAAGACATTACACAGACAATCAGGAGTGACATCTGGAAGTAGTAATAGATGTGTATAGTCTGCAAGACATTACACAGACAATCAGGATTGACATTTGAAAGAGGTAATAGATGTGTATAGTCTGAAAGACATTACACAGACAATCAGGAGGGACATCTGGAAGAGGTAATAGATGTGTATTGTCGGCAAGACATGACACAGACAATCAGGATTGACATCTGGAGGAGGTAATAGATGTGTATAGTCTGAAAGACATTACACAGACAATCTAAGTGACATCTGGAAGAGGTAATCACTGTGTATAGTCTGCAAGATATTACACAGATAATCAGGAGTGACATCTGGAAAAGATTATAGATGTGTATAGTCTGCAAGACATTACACATTCAATCAGAAGTGACTTCTGGAAGAGGTAATAGATGTGTATAATCTGTAAGATATTACACAGACAATCAGGAGTGACATCTGGAAGAGGAAATCGATGTGTATTCTCTGCCAGATATTACACAGACAATCAGGAGTGATATCTGGAAGAGGTAATAGATGTGTATAGTCTGCAAGACATTAAACAGACAATCAGGAGTGTCATCTCGAAGAGGTAATAGATGTGTATAGTCTGCAAGACATTACACAGACAATCAGGAGTGACATCTGGAAGAGGTAATAGATGTGTATTGCCTGCTTGATATTACACAGATAATCAGGAGTGACATCTGGAAGAGGTGATAGATGTGTATAGTCTGCAAGACATGACACAGACAATCAAGAGTAACATCTGATAGAGGTAATAGATGTGTATAGTCTGCAAGACATTACACAAACAGTCAGGAGTGACATCTGGAAGAGGTAATAGATGTGTATAGTCTGCAAGATATTACACAGACAATCAGGAGTGACATCTGGAAGAGGTAATAGATGTGTATAGTCTGCAAGATATTACACAGATAATCAGGAGTGACATCTGGAAAAGGTAATAGATGTGCATAGTCTGCATGACATTACACAGACAATCAGGAGTGACATCTGGAAGAGGTAATCGATGTGTATAGTCAGCAAGACATTACGCAGATAATCAGGAGTGACATCTGGGTGAGGTAATAGATGTGTGTAGTCTGCAAGATATCACACAGATAATCAGGAGTGACATCTGGAAGAGGTAATAGATGTGTATAGCCTGCAAGATATTACACAGCTCATCAGGAGTGACATCTGGAAGAGGTGATAGATGTGTATAGTCTGCAAGATATTACACAAACAATCAGGAGTGAAATCTGGAAGAGGTAATAGATGTGTATACTCTGCAAGACATTACGCATTCAATCAGGAGTGACATCTGGAAGAGGTAATAGATGTGTATACTCTGTAAGATATTACACAGACAATCAGGAGTGACATCTGAAAGAGGTAATAGATGTGTATAATCTGCAAGACATTATACTTTCAATCAGGAGTGACATCTGGAATAGGTAATAGATATGTATAGTATGTAAGACAGTACACAGACAATCAGGAGTGACATCTGGAAAAGGTAATAGATGTGTATAGTCTGCATGACATTACACAGACAATCAGGAGTGACATCTGGAAGTGGTAATAGATGTGTATAGTCTGCAAGACATTACACAGACAATCAGGACTGACATCTGGAAGAGGTAATAAACATGGAAAGTCTGCATGACATTACACAGATAATCAGGAGTGACATCTAGAAGTAGTAATACATGTGTGTAGTCTGCAAGACATTACACAGTCAAACAGGAGTGATATCTGGAAGAGGTAATGGATGTGTATAGTCTGCAAGACATTACACAGACAATCAGGAGTGACATCTGGAAGATGTAATAGATGTGTATAGTCTGCAAGACATTACACAGACAATCAGGAGTGAAATCTGGAAGAGTTAATAGATGTGTATAGTCTGCAAGACATTTCACAGACAATCAGGAGTGACATCTGAAAGAGGTAATCGATGTGTATAGTCTGCAAGACATTATACTTTCAATCAGGAGTGACATCTGGAAGAGGTAATAGATGTGTATAGTCTGTAAGACAGTACACAGACAATCAGGAGTGACATTTGGAAGAGGTAATAGATGTGTATAGTCTGCAAGATATTATGCAGATAATCAGGAGTGACATCTGGAAGAGGTAATAGATGTGTATAGTCTGCAAGACATTACACAGACAATCAGGAGTGACATCCGAAAGAGGTAATAGATGTGTATAGTCTGCAAGCCATTACACAAACAATCAGGAGTGACATCTGGAAGTAGTAATACATGTGTGTAGTCTGCAAGACATGACACAGTCAATCAGGAGTGATATCTGGAAGAGGTAATAGATGTGTATATTCAGCAAGACATTACACAAACAGTCAGTAGTGGCATCTGGAAGATGTAATAGATGTGTACAGTCTGCAAGACATGACACTGACAATCAGGAGTGACATCTGGAAGAGGTAATAGATGTGTATAGTCTGCAAGACATTACATAGACAATCAGGAGGGAAATCTGGGAGTGGTAATAGATGTGTTCAGTCTGCAAGACATTACACAGACAATCAGGAGTGACATCCTGAAGCGGTAATGGATGTGTATAGTCTCCAAGATATTACACAGATAATCAGGAGTGACATCTGGAAGAGGTAATAGATGGGTATAGTCTGCGTGACATTACACAGTCCATCAGGAGTGACATCTTGAAGAGGGAAGAGATGTGTCTCGTCTGCAAGACATTACACAGACAATAATGAGTGACATCTGGAAGCGGTAATAGATGTGTATAGTCTGCAAGATATTACACAGACAATCAGGAGTGACATCTGGAAGAGGTAATCGATGTGGACACTCTGCCAGATATTACACAGACAATCAAGAGTGATATCTGGAAGATGTAATAGATGTGTATAGACTGCAAGACATTAAACAGACAATCAGGAGTGTCATCTCGAAGAGGTAATAGATGTGTATAGTCTGCAAGACATTACACAGACAATCAGGAGTGATATCTGGAAGTAGTAATAGACGTGTATACTCTGCAAGACATGACACAAACAATCAGGAGTGACATCTGGAAGAGGTAATAGATGTGTATTGCCTGCATGATATTACACAGATAATCAGGAGTCACATCTGGAAGAGGTGATAGATGTGTATAGTCTGCAAGACATGACACAGACAATCAGGAGTGACATCTGAAAGAGGTAATAGATGTGTATAGTCTGCAAGACATTACACAAACAGTCAGGAGTGACATCTGGAAGAGGTAATAGATGTGTATAGTCTGCAAGATATTACACAGATAATCAGGAGTGACATCTGGAAAAGATAATATTTGTGTATAGTCTGCAAGACATTATACTTTCAATCAGGAGTGACATCTGGAAGAGGTAATAGATGTGTATAGTCTGTAAGACAGTACACAGACAATCAGGAGTGACATCTGGAAAAGGTAATAGATGTGTATAGTCTGCATGACATCACACAGACAATCAGGAGTGACATCTGGAAGTGGTAATAGATGTGTATAGTCTGCAAGACATTACACAGACAATCACTACTGACATCTGGAAGAGGTAATAAACGTGTATAGTCTGCATGACATTACACAGATATTCAGGAGTGACATCTGGAAGTAGTAATACATGTGTGTAGTCTGCAAGACATTACACAGTCAAACAGGAGTGATATCTGGAAGAGGTAATGGATGAGTATAGACTGCAAGACATTACACAGACAATCAGGAGTGACATCTGGAAGAGGTAATAGATGTGTATAGTCTGCAAGACATTACACAGACAATCAGGAGTGAAATCTGGAAGAGTTAATAGATGTGTATAGTCTGCAAGACATTTCACAGACAATCAGGAGTGACACCTGAAAGAGGTAATAGATGTGTATAGTCTGCAAGACATTACACAGACAATCAGGAGTGACATCTGGAAGAGGTAATAGATGTGTATAGTCTGCAAGATATTACACAGATAATCAGGAGTGACATCTGAAAGAGGTAATCGATGTGTATAGTCTGCAAGACATTACACAGACAATCAGGAGTGACATCTGGAAGATGTAATAGATGTGTATAGTCTGCAAGACATTACACAGACAATCAGGAGTGACATCTGGAAGAGGTAATAGATGTGTATAGTCTGCAAGACATTACACAGACAATCAGGAGTGACATCTGGAAGATGTAATAGATGTGTATAGTCTGCAAGACATTACACAGACAATCAGGAGTGACATCTGGAAGAGGTAATAGATGTGTATAGTCTGGAAGACATTACACAGATAATTAGGAGTGACATCTGGAAGAGGTAATAGGTGTGTATAATCTGCAAGATATTACACAGATATTCAGGAGTGACATCTGGAAAAGGTAATAGATGTGTATACTCTGCAAGACATAACACATTCAATCAGGAGTGACATCTGGAAGAGGTAATAGATGTGTATTGTCTGCAAGTTATTACACAGATAATCCGGAGTGACATCTGGAAGTAGTAATAGATGTGTATAGTCTGCAAGACATTACACAGACAATCAGGAGTGACATCTGGAAGAGGTAATAGATGTGTATAGTCTGCAAGACATTACTCAAATAATCAGGAGTGACATCTCGAAGAGGTAATAGATGTGTATACTCTGCAAGACATTACACAGATAATCAGGAGAGAGATCTGGAAGAGGTAATAGATGTGTATAGTCTGCAAGACATAACACAGACAATCAGGAGTGACATCTGAAAGAGGTAGTAGATGTGTATAGTCTGCCAGACATTACACACACAATCAGGAGTGACATCTGGAAGAGGTAATAGATGTGTATAGTCTGCAAGACATTACACAGACAATCGGGAGTGACATCAGGAAGTAGAAATAGATGTGTATAGTCTGGAAGACATTTCACAGACAATCAGGAGTGACATCTGGAAGAAGTAATAGATGAGTATAGTCTCCAAGATATTACACAGATAATCAGGAGTGACAACTGGAAAAGGTAATAGATCTGTATAGTCTGCATGACATTACAGAGACAATCAGGAGTGACATCCGAAAGAGGTAATAGATGTGTATAGTCTGCAAGACATTACACAGACAATCAGGAGTGATATCTGGAAGTAGTAATAGATGTGTATAGTGTGCAAGACATTACACAGACAATCAGGAGTGACATCTGGAAGTAGTAATAGATGTGTATAGTCTGCAAGACATTACACAGACAATCAGGATTGACATTTGAAAGAGGTAATAGATGTGTATAGTCTGAAAGACATTACACAGACAATCAGGAGGGACATCTGGAAGAGGTAATAGATGTGTATTGTCGGCAAGACATGACACAGACAATCAGGATTGACATCTGGAGGAGGTAATAGATGTGTATAGTCTGAAAGACATTACACAGACAATCTAAGTGACATCTGGAAGAGGTAATCACTGTGTATAGTCTGCAAGATATTACACAGATAATCAGGAGTGACATCTGGAAAAGATAATAGATGTGTATAGTCTGCAAGACATTACACATTCAATCAGAAGTGACTTCTGGAAGAGGTAATAGATGTGTATAATCTGTAAGATATTACACAGACAATCAGGAGTGACATCTGGAAGAGGAAATCGATGTGTATTCTCTGCCAGATATTACACAGACAATCAGGAGTGATATCTGGAAAAGGTAATAGATGTGTATAGTCTGCATGACATTACACAGATATTCAGGAGTGACATCTGGAAGTAGTAATACATGTGTGTAGTCTGCAAGACATTACACAGTCAAACAGGAGTGATATCTGGAAGAGGTAATGGATGAGTATAGACTGCAAGACATTACACAGACAATCAGGAGTGACATCTGGAAGAGGTAATAGATGTGTATAGTCTGCAAGACATTACACAGACAATCAGGAGTGAAATCTGGAAGAGTTAATAGATGTGTATAGTCTGCAAGACATTTCACAGACAATCAGGAGTGACACCTGAAAGAGGTAATAGATGTGTATAGTCTGCAAGACATTACACAGACAATCAGGAGTGACATCTGGAAGAGGTAATAGATGTGTATAGTCTGCAAGATATTACACAGATAATCAGGAGTGACATCTGAAAGAGGTAATCGATGTGTATAGTCTGCAAGACATTACACAGACAATCAGGAGTGACATCTGGAAGATGTAATAGATGTGTATAGTCTGCAAGACATTACACAGACAATCAGGAGTGACATCTGGAAGAGGTAATAGATGTGTATAGTCTGCAAGACATTACACAGACAATCAGGAGTGACATCTGGAAGATGTAATAGATGTGTATAGTCTGCAAGACATTACACAGACAATCAGGAGTGACATCTGGAAGAGGTAATAGATGTGTATAGTCTGGAAGACATTACACAGATAATTAGGAGTGACATCTGGAAGAGGTAATAGGTGTGTATAATCTGCAAGATATTACACAGATATTCAGGAGTGACATCTGGAAAAGGTAATAGATGTGTATACTCTGCAAGACATAACACATTCAATCAGGAGTGACATCTGGAAGAGGTAATAGATGTGTATTGTCTGCAAGTTATTACACAGACAATCCGGAGTGACATCTGGAAGTAGTAATAGATGTGTATAGTCTGCAAGACATTACACAGACAATCAGGAGTGACATCTGGAAGAGGTAATAGATGTGTATAGTCTGCAAGACATTACTCAAATAATCAGGAGTGACATCTCGAAGAGGTAATAGATGTGTATACTCTGCAAGACATTACACAGATAATCAGGAGAGAGATCTGGAAGAGGTAATAGATGTGTATAGTCTGCAAGACATAACACAGACAATCAGGAGTGACATCTGAAAGAGGTAGTAGATGTGTATAGTCTGCCAGACATTACACACACAATCAGGAGTGACATCTGGAAGAGGTAATAGATGTGTATAGTCTGCAAGACATTACACAGACAATCGGGAGTGACATCAGGAAGTAGAAATAGATGTGTATAGTCTGGAAGACATTTCACAGACAATCAGGAGTGACATCTGGAAGAAGTAATAGATGAGTATAGTCTCCAAGATATTACACAGATAATCAGGAGTGACAACTGGAAAAGGTAATAGATCTGTATAGTCTGCATGACATTACAGAGACAATCAGGAGTGACATCCGAAAGAGGTAATAGATGTGTATAGTCTGCAAGACATTACACAGACAATCAGGAGTGATATCTGGAAGTAGTAATAGATGTGTATAGTGTGCAAGACATTACACAGACAATCAGGAGTGACATCTGGAAGTAGTAATAGATGTGTATAGTCTGCAAGACATTACACAGACAATCAGGATTGACATTTGAAAGAGGTAATAGATGTGTATAGTCTGAAAGACATTACACAGACAATCAGGAGGGACATCTGGAAGAGGTAATAGATGTGTATTGTCGGCAAGACATGACACAGACAATCAGGATTGACATCTGGAGGAGGTAATAGATGTGTATAGTCTGAAAGACATTACACAGACAATCTAAGTGACATCTGGAAGAGGTAATCACTGTGTATAGTCTGCAAGATATTACACAGATAATCAGGAGTGACATCTGGAAAAGATAATAGATGTGTATAGTCTGCAAGACATTACACATTCAATCAGAAGTGACTTCTGGAAGAGGTAATAGATGTGTATAATCTGTAAGATATTACACAGACAATCAGGAGTGACATCTGGAAGAGGAAATCGATGTGTATTCTCTGCCAGATATTACACAGACAATCAGGAGTGATATCTGGAAGAGGTAATAGATGTGTATAGTCTGCAAGACATTAAACAGACAATCAGGAGTGTCATCTCGAAGAGGTAATAGATGTGTATAGTCTGCAAGATATTACACAGATAATCAGGAGTGACATCTGAAAGAGGTAATCGATGTGTATAGTCTGCAAGACATTACACAGACAATCAGGAGTGACATCTGGAAGATGTAATAGATGTGTATAGTCTGCAAGACATTACACAGACAATCAGGAGTGACATCTGGAAGAGGTAATAGATGTGTATAGTCTGCAAGACATTACACAGACAATCAGGAGTGACATCTGGAAGATGTAATAGATGTGTATAGTCTGCAAGACATTACACAGACAATCAGGAGTGACATCTGGAAGAGGTAATAGATGTGTATAGTCTGGAAGACATTACACAGATAATTAGGAGTGACATCTGGAAGAGGTAATAGGTGTGTATAATCTGCAAGATATTACACAGATATTCAGGAGTGACATCTGGAAAAGGTAATAGATGTGTATACTCTGCCAGACATAACACATTCAATCAGGAGTGACATCTGGAAGAGGTAATAGATGTGTATTGTCTGCAAGTTATTACACAGACAATCCGGAGTGACATCTGGAAGTAGTAATAGATGTGTATAGTCTGCAAGACATTACACAGACAATCAGGAGTGACATCTGGAAGAGGTAATAGATGTGTATAGTCTGCAAGACATTACTCAAATAATCAGGAGTGACATCTCGAAGAGGTAATAGATGTGTATACTCTGCAAGACATTACACAGATAATCAGGAGAGAGATCTGGAAGAGGTAATAGATGTGTATAGTCTGCAAGACATAACACAGACAATCAGGAGTGACATCTGAAAGAGGTAGTAGATGTGTATAGTCTGCCAGACATTACACACACAATCAGGAGTGACATCTGGAAGAGGTAATAGATGTGTATAGTCTGCAAGACATTACACAGACAATCGGGAGTGACATCAGGAAGTAGAAATAGATGTGTATAGTCTGGAAGACATTTCACAGACAATCAGGAGTGACATCTGGAAGAAGTAATAGATGAGTATAGTCTCCAAGATATTACACAGATAATCAGGAGTGACAACTGGAAAAGGTAATAGATCTGTATAGTCTGCATGACATTACAGAGACAATCAGGAGTGACATCCGAAAGAGGTAATAGATGTGTATAGTCTGCAAGACATTACACAGACAATCAGGAGTGATATCTGGAAGTAGTAATAGATGTGTATAGTGTGCAAGACATTACACAGACAATCAGGAGTGACATCTGGAAGTAGTAATAGATGTGTATAGTCTGCAAGACATTACACAGACAATCAGGATTGACATTTGAAAGAGGTAATAGATGTGTATAGTCTGAAAGACATTACACAGACAATCAGGAGGGACATCTGGAAGAGGTAATAGATGTGTATTGTCGGCAAGACATGACACAGACAATCAGGATTGACATCTGGAGGAGGTAATAGATGTGTATAGTCTGAAAGACATTACACAGACAATCTAAGTGACATCTGGAAGAGGTAATCACTGTGTATAGTCTGCAAGATATTACACAGATAATCAGGAGTGACATCTGGAAAAGATAATAGATGTGTATAGTCTGCAAGACATTACACATTCAATCAGAAGTGACTTCTGGAAGAGGTAATAGATGTGTATAATCTGTAAGATATTACACAGACAATCAGGAGTGACATCTGGAAGAGGAAATCGATGTGTATTCTCTGCCAGATATTACACAGACAATCAGGAGTGATATCTGGAAGAGGTAATAGATGTGTATAGTCTGCAAGACATTAAACAGACAATCAGGAGTGTCATCTCGAAGAGGTAATAGATGTGTATAGTCTGCAAGACATTACACAGACAATCAGGAGTGACATCTGGAAGAGGTAATAGATGTGTATTGCCTGCTTGATATTACACAGATAATCAGGAGTGACATCTGGAAGAGGTGATAGATGTGTATAGTCTGCAAGACATGACACAGACAATCAAGAGTAACATCTGATAGAGGTAATAGATGTGTATAGTCTGCAAGACATTACACAAACAGTCAGGAGTGACATCTGGAAGAGGTAATAGATGTGTATAGTCTGCAAGATATTACACAGACAATCAGGAGTGACATCTGGAAGAGGTAATAGATGTGTATAGTCTGCAAGATATTACACAGATAATCAGGAGTGACATCTGGAAAAGGTAATAGATGTGCATAGTCTGCATGACATTACACAGACAATCAGGAGTGACATCTGGAAGAGGTAATCGATGTGTATAGTCAGCAAGACATTACGCAGATAATCAGGAGTGACATCTGGGTGAGGTAATAGATGTGTGTAGTCTGCAAGATATCACACAGATAATCAGGAGTGACATCTGGAAGAGGTAATAGATGTGTATAGCCTGCAAGATATTACACAGCTCATCAGGAGTGACATCTGGAAGAGGTGATAGATGTGTATAGTCTGCAAGATATTACACAAACAATCAGGAGTGAAATCTGGAAGAGGTAATAGATGTGTATACTCTGCAAGACATTACGCATTCAATCAGGAGTGACATCTGGAAGAGGTAATAGATGTGTATACTCTGTAAGATATTACACAGACAATCAGGAGTGACATCTGTAAGAGGTAATAGATGTGTATAATCTGCAAGACATTATACTTTCAATCAGGAGTGACATCTGGAATAGGTAATAGATATGTATAGTATGTAAGACAGTACACAGACAATCAGGAGTGACATCTGGAAAAGGTAATAGATGTGTATAGTCTGCATGACATTACACAGACAATCAGGAGTGACATCTGGAAGTGGTAATAGATGTGTATAGTCTGCAAGACATTACACAGACAATCAGGACTGACATCTGGAAGAGGTAATAAACATGGAAAGTCTGCATGACATTACACAGATAATCAGGAGTGACATCTAGAAGTAGTAATACATGTGTGTAGTCTGCAAGACATTACACAGTCAAACAGGAGTGATATCTGGAAGAGGTAATGGATGTGTATAGTCTGCAAGACATTACACAGACAATCAGGAGTGACATCTGGAAGATGTAATAGATGTGTATAGTCTGCAAGACATTACACAGACAATCAGGAGTGAAATCTGGAAGAGTTAATAGATGTGTATAGTCTGCAAGACATTTCACAGACAATCAGGAGTGACATCTGAAAGAGGTAATCGATGTGTATAGTCTGCAAGACATTATACTTTCAATCAGGAGTGACATCTGGAAGAGGTAATAGATGTGTATAGTCTGTAAGACAGTACACAGACAATCAGGAGTGACATTTGGAAGAGGTAATAGATGTGTATAGTCTGCAAGATATTATGCAGATAATCAGGAGTGACATCTGGAAGAGGTAATAGATGTGTATAGTCTGCAAGACATTACACAGACAATCAGGAGTGACATCCGAAAGAGGTAATAGATGTGTATAGTCTGCAAGCCATTACACAAACAATCAGGAGTGACATCTGGAAGTAGTAATACATGTGTGTAGTCTGCAAGACATGACACAGTCAATCAGGAGTGATATCTGGAAGAGGTAATAGATGTGTATATTCAGCAAGACATTACACAAACAATCAGTAGTGGCATCTGGAAGATGTAATAGATGTGTACAGTCTGCAAGACATGACACTGACAATCAGGAGTGACATCTGGAAGAGGTAATAGATGTGTATAGTCTGCAAGACATTACATAGACAATCAGGAGGGAAATCTGGGAGTGGTAATAGATGTGTTCAGTCTGCAAGACATTACACAGACAATCAGGAGTGACATCCTGAAGCGGTAATGGATGTGTATAGTCTCCAAGATATTACACAGATAATCAGGAGTGACATCTGGAAGAGGTAATAGATGGGTATAGTCTGCGTGACATTACACAGTCCATCAGGAGTGACATCTTGAAGAGGGAAGAGATGTGTCTCGTCTGCAAGACATTACACAGACAATAATGAGTGACATCTGGAAGAGGTAATAGATGTGTATAGTCTGCAAGATATTACACAGACAATCAGGAGTGACATCTGGAAGAGGTAATCGATGTGGACACTCTGCCAGATATTACACAGACAATCAAGAGTGATATCTGGAAGATGTAATAGATGTGTATAGACTGCAAGACATTAAACAGACAATCAGGAGTGTCATCTCGAAGAGGTAATAGATGTGTATAGTCTGCAAGACATTACACAGACAATCAGGAGTGATATCTGGAAGTAGTAATAGACGTGTATACTCTGCAAGACATGACACAAACAATCAGGAGTGACATCTGGAAGAGGTAATAGATGTGTATTGCCTGCATGATATTACACAGATAATCAGGAGTCACATCTGGAAGAGGTGATAGATGTGTATAGTCTGCAAGACATGACACAGACAATCAGGAGTGACATCTGAAAGAGGTAATAGATGTGTATAGTCTGCAAGACATTACACAAACAGTCAGGAGTGACATCTGGAAGAGGTAATAGATGTGTATAGTCTGCAAGATATTACACAGATAATCAGGAGTGACATCTGGAAAAGATAATATTTGTGTATAGTCTGCAAGACATTATACTTTCAATCAGGAGTGACATCTGGAAGAGGTAATAGATGTGTATAGTCTGTAAGACAGTACACAGACAATCAGGAGTGACATCTGGAAAAGGTAATAGATGTGTATAGTCTGCATGACATCACACAGACAATCAGGAGTGACATCTGGAAGTGGTAATAGATGTGTATAGTCTGCAAGACATTACACAGACAATCACTACTGACATCTGGAAGAGGTAATAAACGTGTATAGTCTGCATGACATTACACAGATATTCAGGAGTGACATCTGGAAGTAGTAATACATGTGTGTAGTCTGCAAGACATTACACAGTCAAACAGGAGTGATATCTGGAAGAGGTAATGGATGAGTATAGACTGCAAGACATTACACAGACAATCAGGAGTGACATCTGGAAGAGGTAATAAATGTGTATAGTCTGCAAGACATTACACAGACAATCAGGAGTGAAATCTGGAAGAGTTAATAGATGTGTATAGTCTGCAAGACATTTCACAGACAATCAGGAGTGACACCTGAAAGAGGTAATAGATGTGTATAGTCTGCAAGACATTACACAGACAATCAGGAGTGACATCTGGAAGAGGTAATAGATGTGTATAGTCTGCAAGATATTACACAGATAATCAGGAGTGACATCTGAAAGAGGTAATCGATGTGTATAGTCTGCAAGACATTACACAGACAATCAGGAGTGACATCTGGAAGTGGTAATAGATGTGTATAGTCTGCAAGACATTACACAGACAATCAGGACTGACATCTGGAAGAGGTAATAAACGTGTATAGTCTGCATGACATTACACAGATATTCAGGAGTGACATCTGGAAGTAGTAATACATGTGTGTAGTCTGCAAGACATTACACAGTCAAACAGGAGTGATATCTGGAAGAGGTAATGGATGAGTATAGTCTGCAAGACATTACATAGACAATCAGGAGTGACATCTGGAAGAGGTAATAGATGTGTATAGTCTGCAAGACAGTTCACAGACAATCAGGAGTGAAATCTGGAAGAGTTAATAGATGTGTATAGTCTGCAAGACATTACACATTCAATCAGGACTGACATCTGGAAGAGGTAATAGATGTGTATAATCTGCAAGATATTACACAGATAATCAGGAGTGACATCTGGAAAAGGTAATAGATGTGTATTCTCTGCAAGACATAACACATTCAATCAGGAGTGACATCTGGAAGAGATAATAGATGTGTATAGTCTGTAAGATATTACACAGACAATCAGGATTGACATCTGAAAGAGGTAATCGATGTGTATAGTCTGCAAGACATTACACAGACAATCAGGAGTGACATCTGGAAGATGTAATAGATGCGTATAGTCTGCAAGACATTACACAGACAATCAGGAGTGACATCTGGAAGAGGTAATAGATGTGTATAATCTGCAAGATATTACACAGATTTCAGGAGTGACATCTGGAAAAGCTAATAGATGTGTATACTCTGCAAGACATAACACATTCAATCAGGAGTGACATCTGGAAGAGGTAATAGATGTGTATTGTCTGCAAGACATTACACAGACAATCCGGAGTGACATCTGGAAGTAGTAATAGATGTGTATAGTCTGCAAGACATTACACAGACAATCAGGAGTGACATCTGGAAGAGGTAATAGATGTGTATACTCTGCAAGACATTACTCAAATAATCAGGAGTGACATCTCGAAGAGGTAATAGATGTGTATACTCTGCAAGACATTACACAGATAATCAGGAGTGAGATCTGGACGAGGTAATAGATGTGTATAGTCTGCAAGACATAACACAGACAATCAGAAGTGACATCTGAAAGAGGTAATAGATGTGTATAGTCTGCCAGACATTACACAGACAATCAGAAGTGACATCTGGAAGAGGTAATAGATGTGTATAGTCTGCAAAATATTACACAGATAATCAGGTGTGACATCTGGAAAAGGTAATAGATTTGTATACTCTGCAAGACATTACACATTCAATCAGAAGTGACATCTGGAAGAGGTAATAGATGTGTATAGTCAGTAAGATATTACACAGATAATCAGGAGTGACATCTGAAAGAGGTAATAGATGTGAAGAGTCTGCAAGACATGACACTTTCAATCAGAAGTGACATCTGGAAGAGGTAATAAATGTGTCTAGTCTGCAAACATTACACAGACAATCAGGAGTGACATCTGGAAGAGGTAATAGATGTGTATAGTCTGCAAGATATTACACAGATAATCAGGTGTGACATCTGGAAGAGGTAATAAATGTGTCTAGTCTGCAAACATTACATAGACAATCAGGAGTGACATCTGGAAGAGGTAATAGATGTGTATAGTCTGCAAGATATTACACAGATAATCAGGTGTGACATCTGGAAAAGGTAATAGATGTATATACTCTGCAAGCCATTACACATTCAATCAGAAGTGACATCTGGAAGAGGTAATAGATGTGTATAGTCTGTAAGATATTACACAGACAATCAGGAGTGACATTTGGAAGAGGTAATAGATGTGTATAGTCTGCAAGATATTATGCAGATCATCAGGAGTGACATCTGGAAGAGGTAATAGATGTGTATAGTCTGCAAGACATTACACAGACAATCAGGAGTGACATCCGAAAGAGGTAATAGATGTGTATAGTCTGCAAGCCATTACACAAACAATCAGGAGTGACATCTGGAAGTAGTAATACATGTGTGTAGTCTGCAAGACATGACACAGTCAATCAGGAGTGATATCTGGAAGAGGTAATAGATGTGTATATTCAGCAAGACATTACACAAACAATCAGTAGTGGCATCTGGAAGATGTAATAGATGTGTACAGTCTGCAAGACATGACACTGACAATCAGGAGTGACATCTGGAAGAGGTAATAGATGTGTATAGTCTGCAAGACATTACATAGACAATCGGGAGGGAAATCTGGGAGTGGTAATAGATGTGTTCAGTCTGCAAGACATTACACAGACAATCAGGAGTGACATCCTGAAGCGGTAATGGATGTGTATAGTCTCCAAGATATTACACAGATAATCAGGAGTGACATCTGGAAGAGGTAATAGATGGGTATAGTCTGCGTGACATTACACAGTCCATCAGGAGTGACATCTTGAAGAGGGAAGAGATGTGTCTCGTCTGCAAGATATTACACAGACAATCAGGAGTGACATCTGGAAGAGGTAATCGATGTGGACACTCTGCCAGATATTACACAGACAATCAAGAGTGATATCTGGAAGATGTAATAGATGTGTATAGACGGCAAGACATTAAACAGACAATCAGGAGTGTCATCTCGAAGAGGTAATAGATGTGTATAGTCTGCAAGACATTACACAGACAATCAGGAGTGATATCTGGAAGTAGTAATAGACGTGTATACTCTGCAAGACATGACACAAACAATCAGGAGTGACATCTGGAAGAGGTAATAGATGTGTATTGCCTGCATGATATGACACAGATAATCAGGAGTCACATCTGGAAGAGGTGATAGATGTGTATAGTCTGCAAGACATGACACAGACAATCAGGAGTGACATCTGAAAGAGGTAATAGATGTGTATAGTCTGCAAGACATTACACAAACAGTCAGGAGTGACATCTGGAAGAGGTAATAGATGTGTATAGTCTGCAAGATATTACACAGATAATCAGGAGTGACATCTGGAAGTAGTAATACATGTGTGTAGTCTGCAAGACATTACACAGTCAAACAGGAGTGATATCTGGAAGAGGTAATGGATGAGTATAGACTGCAAGACATTACACAGACAATCAGGAGTGACATCTGGAAGAGGTAATAGATGTGTATAGTCTGCAAGACATTACACAGACAATCAGGAGTGAAATCTGGAAGAGTTAATAGATGTGTATAGTCTGCAAGACATTTCACAGACAATCAGGAGTGACACCTGAAAGAGGTAATAGATGTGTATAATCTGCAAGACATTACACAGACAATCAGGAGTGACATCTGGAAGAGGTAATAGATGTGTATAGTCTGCAAGATATTACACAGATAATCAGGAGTGACATCTGAAAGAGGTAATCGATGTTTATAGTCTGCAAGACATTACACAGACAATCAGGAGTGACATCTGGAAGATGTAATAGATGTGTATAGTCTGCAAGACATTACACAGACAATCAGGAGTGAAATCGGAAGAGGTAATAGATGTGTATAGTCTGCAAGACATTACACAGACAATCAGGAGTGACATCTGGAAGATATAATAGATGTGTATAGTCTGCAAGACATTACACAGACAATCAGGAGTGACATCTGGAAGAGGTAATAGATGTGTATAGTCTGGAAGACATTACACAGATAATTAGGAGTGACATCTGGAAGAGGTAATAGATGTGTATAATCTGCAAGATATTACACAGATATTCAGGAGTGACATCTGGAAAAGGTAATAGATGTGTATACTCTGCAAGACATAACACATTCAATCAGGAGTGACATCTGGAAGAGGTAATAGATGTGTATTGTCTGCAAGTTATTACACAGACAATCAGGAGTGACATCTGGAAGAGGTAATAGATGTGTATAGTCTGCAAGACATTACTCAAATAATCAGGAGTGACATCTCGAAGAGGTAATAGATGTGTATACTCTGCAAGACATTACACAGATAATCAGGAGTGAGATCTGGAAGAGGTAATAGATGTGTATAGTCTGCAAGACATTACTCAAATAATCAGGAGTGACATCTCGAAGAGGTAATAGATGTGTATACTCTGCAAGACATTACACAGATAATCAGGAGTGAGATCTGGAAGAGGTAATAGATGTATATAGTCTGCAAGACATAACACAGACAATCAGGAGTGACATCTGAAAGAGGTAGTAGATGTGTATAGTCTGCCAGACATTACACACACAATCAGGAGTGACATCTGGAAGAGGTAATAGATGTGTATAGTCTGCAAGACATTACACAGACAATCGGGAGTGACATCAGGAAGTAGAAATAGATGTGTATAGTCTGGAAGACATTACACAGACAATCAGGAGTGACATCTGGAAGAAGTAATAGATGTGTATAGTCTGCAAGATATTACACAGATAATCAGGAGTGACATCTGAAAGAGGTAATCGATGTGTATAGTCTGCAAGACATTACACAGACAATCAGGAGTGACATCTGGAAGATGTAATAGATGTGTATAGTCTGCAAGACATTACACAGACAATCAGGAGTGAAATCGGAAGAGGTAATAGATGTGTATAGTCTGCAAGACATTACACAGACAATCAGGAGTGACATCTGGAAGATATAATAGATGTGTATAGTCTGCAAGACATTACACAGACAATCAGGAGTGACATCTGGAAGAGGTAATAGATGTGTATAGTCTGGAAGACATTACACAGATAATTAGGAGTGACATCTGGAAGAGGTAATAGATGTGTATAATCTGCAAGATATTACACAGATATTCAGGAGTGACATCTGGAAAAGGTAATAGATGTGTATACTCTGCAAGACATAACACATTCAATCAGGAGTGACATCTGGAAGAGGTAATAGATGTGTATTGTCTGCAAGTTATTACACAGACAATCAGGAGTGACATCTGGAAGAGGTAATAGATGTGTATAGTCTGCAAGACATTACTCAAATAATCAGGAGTGACATCTCGAAGAGGTAATAGATGTGTATACTCTGCAAGACATTACACAGATAATCAGGAGTGAGATCTGGAAGAGGTAATAGATGTGTATAGTCTGCAAGACATTACTCAAATAATCAGGAGTGACATCTCGAAGAGGTAATAGATGTGTATACTCTGCAAGACATTACACAGATAATCAGGAGTGAGATCTGGAAGAGGTAATAGATGTATATAGTCTGCAAGACATAACACAGACAATCAGGAGTGACATCTGAAAGAGGTAGTAGATGTGTATAGTCTGCCAGACATTACACACACAATCAGGAGTGACATCTGGAAGAGGTAATAGATGTGTATAGTCTGCAAGACATTACACAGACAATCGGGAGTGACATCAGGAAGTAGAAATAGATGTGTATAGTCTGGAAGACATTACACAGACAATCAGGAGTGACATCTGGAAGAAGTAATAGATGAGTATAGTCTCCAAGATATTACACAGAAAATCAGGAGTGACAACTGGAAAAGGTAATAGATCTGTATAGTCTGCATGACATTACAGAGACAATCAGGAGTGACATCCGAAAGAGGTAATAGATGTGTATAGTCTGCAAGACATTACACAGACAATCAGGAGTGATATCTGGAAGTAGTAATAGATGTGTATAGTGTGCAAGACATTACACAGACAATCAGGAGTGACATCTGGAAGTAGTAATAGATGTGTATAGTCTGCAAGACATTACACAGACAATCAGGATTGACATTTGAAAGAGGTAATAGATGTGTATAGTCTGAAAGACATTACACAGACAATCAGGAGGGACATCTGGAAGAGGTAATAGATGTGTATTGTCGGCAAGACATGACACAGACAATCAGGATTGACATCTGGAGGAGGTAATAGATGTGTATAGTCTGAAAGACATTACACAGACAATCTAAGTGACATCTGGAAGAGGTAATCACTGTGTATAGTCTGCAAGATATTACACAGATAATCAGGAGTGACATCTGGAAAAGATAATAGATGTGTATAGTCTGCAAGACATTACACATTCAATCAGAAGTGACTTCTGGAAGAGGTAATAGATGTGTATAATCTGTAAGATATTACACAGACAATCAGGAGTGACATCTGGAAGAGGAAATCGATGTGTATTCTCTGCCAGATATTACACAGACAATCAGGAGTGATATCTGGAAGAGGTAATAGATGTGTATAGTCTGCAAGACATTAAACAGACAATCAGGAGTGTCATCTCGAAGAGGTAATAGATGTGTATAGTCTGCAAGACATTACACAGACAATCAGGAGTGACATCTGGAAGAGGTAATAGATGTGTATTGCCTGCTTGATATTACACAGATAATCAGGAGTGACATCTGGAAGAGGTGATAGATGTGTATAGTCTGCAAGACATGACACAGACAATCAAGAGTGACATCTGATAGAGGTAGTAGATGTGTATAGTCTGCAAGACATTACACAAACAGTCAGGAGTGACATCTGGAAGAGGTAATAGATGTGTATAGTCTGCAAGATATTACACAGATAATCAGGAGTGACATCTGGGAGAGGTAATAGATGTGTATAGTCTGCAAGCCATTACACAAACAATCAGGAGTGACATCTGGAAGTAGTAATACATGTGTGTAGTCTGCAAGACATGACACAGTCAATCAGGAGTGATATCTGGAAGAGGTAATAGATGTGTATATTCAGCAAGACATTACACAAACAATCAGTAGTGGCATCTGGAAGATGTAATAGATGTGTACAGTCTGCAAGACATGACACTGACAATCAGGAGTGACATCTGGAAGAGGTAATAGATGTGTATAGTCTGCAAGACATTACATAGACAATCGGGAGGGAAATCTGGGAGTGGTAATAGATGTGTTCAGTCTGCAAGACATTACACAGACAATCAGGAGTGACATCCTGAAGCGGTAATGGATGTGTATAGTCTCCAAGATATTACACAGATAATCAGGAGTGACATCTGGAAGAGGTAATAGATGGGTATAGTCTGCGTGACATTACACAGTCCATCAGGAGTGACATCTTGAAGAGGGAAGAGATGTGTCTCGTCTGCAAGATATTACACAGACAATCAGGAGTGACATCTGGAAGAGGTAATCGATGTGGACACTCTGCCAGATATTACACAGACAATCAAGAGTGATATCTGGAAGATGTAATAGATGTGTATAGACGGCAAGACATTAAACAGACAATCAGGAGTGTCATCTCGAAGAGGTAATAGATGTGTATAGTCTGCAAGACATTACACAGACAATCAGGAGTGATATCTGGAAGTAGTAATAGACGTGTATACTCTGCAAGACATGACACAAACAATCAGGAGTGACATCTGGAAGAGGTAATAGATGTGTATTGCCTGCATGATATGACACAGATAATCAGGAGTCACATCTGGAAGAGGTGATAGATGTGTATAGTCTGCAAGACATGACACAGACAATCAGGAGTGACATCTGGAAAAGGTAATAGATGTGTATAGTCTGCAAGACATTACACAAACAGTCAGGAGTGACATCTGGAAGAGGTAATAGATGTGTATAGTCTGCAAGATATTACACAGATAATCAGGAGTGACATCTGGAAAAGATAATATTTGTGTATAGTCTGCAAGACATTATACTTTCAATCAGGAGTGACATCTGGAAGAGGTAATAGATGTGTATAGTCTGTAAGACAGTACACAGACAATCAGGAGTGACATCTGGAAGAGGTAATAGATGTGTATCGTCTGCAAGACATTACACAGACAATCAGGACTGACATCTGGAAGAGGTAATAAACGTGTATAGTCTGCATGACATTACACAGATATTCAGGAGTGACATCTGGAAGTAGTAATACATGTGTGTAGTCTGCAAGACATTACACAGTCAAACAGGAGTGATATCTGGAAGAGGTAATGGATGAGTATAGACTGCAAGACATTACACAGACAATCAGGAGTGACATCTGGAAGAGGTAATAGATGTGTATAGTCTGCAAGACATTACACAGACAATCAGGAGTGAAATCTGGAAGAGTTAATAGATGTGTATAGTCTGCAAGACATTTCACAGACAATCAGGAGTGACACCTGAAAGAGGTAATAGATGTGTATAATCTGCAAGACATTACACAGACAATCAGGAGTGACATCTGGAAGAGGTAATAGATGTGTATAGTCTGCAAGATATTACACAGATAATCAGGAGTGACATCTGAAAGAGGTAATCGATGTGTATAGTCTGCAAGACATTACACAGACAATCAGGAGTGACATCTGGAAGATGTAATAGATGTGTATAGTCTGCAAGACATTACACAGACAATCAGGAGTGAAATCGGAAGAGGTAATAGATGTGTATAGTCTGCAAGACATTACACAGACAATCAGGAGTGACATCTGGAAGATATAATAGATGTGTATAGTCTGCAAGACATTACACAGACAATCAGGAGTGACATCTGGAAGAGGTAATAGATGTGTATAGTCTGGAAGACATTACACAGATAATTAGGAGTGACATCTGGAAGAGGTAATAGATGTGTATAATCTGCAAGATATTACACAGATATTCAGGAGTGACATCTGGAAAAGGTAATAGATGTGTATACTCTGCAAGACATAACACATTCAATCAGGAGTGACATCTGGAAGAGGTAATAGATGTGTATTGTCTGCAAGTTATTACACAGACAATCAGGAGTGACATCTGGAAGAGGTAATAGATGTGTATAGTCTGCAAGACATTACTCAAATAATCAGGAGTGACATCTCGAAGAGGTAATAGATGTGTATACTCTGCAAGACATTACACAGATAATCAGGAGTGAGATCTGGAAGAGGTAATAGATGTGTATAGTCTGCAAGACATTACTCAAATAATCAGGAGTGACATCTCGAAGAGGTAATAGATGTGTATACTCTGCAAGACATTACACAGATAATCAGGAGTGAGATCTGGAAGAGGTAATAGATGTATATAGTCTGCAAGACATAACACAGACAATCAGGAGTGACATCTGAAAGAGGTAGTAGATGTGTATAGTCTGCCAGACATTACACACACAATCAGGAGTGACATCTGGAAGAGGTAATAGATGTGTATAGTCTGCAAGACATTACACAGACAATCGGGAGTGACATCAGGAAGTAGAAATAGATGTGTATAGTCTGGAAGACATTACACAGACAATCAGGAGTGACATCTGGAAGAAGTAATAGATGTGTATAGTCTGCAAGATATTACACAGATAATCAGGAGTGACATCTGAAAGAGGTAATCGATGTGTATAGTCTGCAAGACATTACACAGACAATCAGGAGTGACATCTGGAAGATGTAATAGATGTGTATAGTCTGCAAGACATTACACAGACAATCAGGAGTGAAATCGGAAGAGGTAATAGATGTGTATAGTCTGCAAGACATTACACAGACAATCAGGAGTGACATCTGGAAGATATAATAGATGTGTATAGTCTGCAAGACATTACACAGACAATCAGGAGTGACATCTGGAAGAGGTAATAGATGTGTATAGTCTGGAAGACATTACACAGATAATTAGGAGTGACATCTGGAAGAGGTAATAGATGTGTATAATCTGCAAGATATTACACAGATATTCAGGAGTGACATCTGGAAAAGGTAATAGATGTGTATACTCTGCAAGACATAACACATTCAATCAGGAGTGACATCTGGAAGAGGTAATAGATGTGTATTGTCTGCAAGTTATTACACAGACAATCAGGAGTGACATCTGGAAGAGGTAATAGATGTGTATAGTCTGCAAGACATTACTCAAATAATCAGGAGTGACATCTCGAAGAGGTAATAGATGTGTATACTCTGCAAGACATTACACAGATAATCAGGAGTGAGATCTGGAAGAGGTAATAGATGTGTATAGTCTGCAAGACATTACTCAAATAATCAGGAGTGACATCTCGAAGAGGTAATAGATGTGTATACTCTGCAAGACATTACACAGATAATCAGGAGTGAGATCTGGAAGAGGTAATAGATGTATATAGTCTGCAAGACATAACACAGACAATCAGGAGTGACATCTGAAAGAGGTAGTAGATGTGTATAGTCTGCCAGACATTACACACACAATCAGGAGTGACATCTGGAAGAGGTAATAGATGTGTATAGTCTGCAAGACATTACACAGACAATCGGGAGTGACATCAGGAAGTAGAAATAGATGTGTATAGTCTGGAAGACATTACACAGACAATCAGGAGTGACATCTGGAAGAAGTAATAGATGAGTATAGTCTCCAAGATATTACACAGATAATCAGGAGTGACAACTGGAAAAGGTAATAGATCTGTATAGTCTGCATGACATTACAGAGACAATCAGGAGTGACATCCGAAAGAGGTAATAGATGTGTATAGTCTGCAAGACATTACACAGACAATCAGGAGTGATATCTGGAAGTAGTAATAGATGTGTATAGTGTGCAAGACATTACACAGACAATCAGGAGTGACATCTGGAAGTAGTAATAGATGTGTATAGTCTGCAAGACATTACACAGACAATCAGGATTGACATTTGAAAGAGGTAATAGATGTGTATAGTCTGAAAGACATTACACAGACAATCAGGAGGGACATCTGGAAGAGGTAATAGATGTGTATTGTCGGCAAGACATGACACAGACAATCAGGATTGACATCTGGAGGAGGTAATAGATGTGTATAGTCTGAAAGACATTACACAGACAATCTAAGTGACATCTGGAAGAGGTAATCACTGTGTATAGTCTGCAAGATATTACACAGATAATCAGGAGTGACATCTGGAAAAGATAATAGATGTGTATAGTCTGCAAGACATTACACATTCAATCAGAAGTGACTTCTGGAAGAGGTAATAGATGTGTATAATCTGTAAGATATTACACAGACAATCAGGAGTGACATCTGGAAGAGGAAATCGATGTGTATTCTCTGCCAGATATTACACAGACAATCAGGAGTGATATCTGGAAGAGGTAATAGATGTGTATAGTCTGCAAGACATTAAACAGACAATCAGGAGTGTCATCTCGAAGAGGTAATAGATGTGTATAGTCTGCAAGACATTACACAGACAATCAGGAGTGACATCTGGAAGAGGTAATAGATGTGTATTGCCTGCTTGATATTACACAGATAATCAGGAGTGACATCTGGAAGAGGTGATAGATGTGTATAGTCTGCAAGACATGACACAGACAATCAAGAGTGACATCTGATAGAGGTAGTAGATGTGTATAGTCTGCAAGACATTACACAAACAGTCAGGAGTGACATCTGGAAGAGGTAATAGATGTGTATAGTCTGCAAGATATTACACAGATAATCAGGAGTGACATCTGGGAGAGGTAATAGATGTGTATAATCTGCAAGACATTACACAGACAATCAGGAGTGACATCTGGAAAAGGTAATAGATGTGTATTCTCTGCAAGACATAACACATTCAATCAGGAGTGACATCTGGAAGAGATAATAGATGTGTATAGTCTGTAAGATATTACACAGACAATCAGGATTGACATCTGAAAGAGGTAATCGATGTGTATAGTCTGCAAGACATTACACAGACAATCAGAAGTGACATCTGGAAGATGTAATAGATGTGTATAGTCTGCAAGACATTTCACAGACAATCAGGAGTGACATCTGGAAGAGGTAATAGATGTGTATAGTCTGCAAGACATTACACAGAAAAGAAGGAGTGACATCTGGAAGAGGTAATAGATGTGTATAATCTGCAAGATATTACACAGATATTCAGGAGTGACATCTGGAAAAGGTAATAGATGTGTATACTCTGCAAGACATAACACATTCAATCAGGAGTGACATCTGGAAGAGGTAATAGATGTGTATTGTCTGCAAGACATTACACGGACAATCCGGAGTGACATCTGGAAGTAGTAATAGATGTGTATAGTCTGCAAGACATTACACAGGCAATCAGGAGTGACATCTGGAAGAGGTAATAGATGTGTATAGTCTGCAAGACATTACTCAAATAATCAGGAGTGACATCTCGAAGAGGTAATAGATGTGTATACTCTGCAAGACATTACACAGATAATCAGGAGTGAGATCTGGACGAGGTAATAGATGTGTATAGTCTGCAGGACATAACACAGACAATCAGGAGTGACATCTGAAAGAGGTAATAGATGTGTATAGTCTGCCAGACATTACACAGACAATCAGGAGTGACATCTGGAAGAGGTAATAGATGTGTATAGTCTGCAAGATATGACACAGATAATCAGGTGTGACATCTGGAAAAGGTAATAGATGTGTATACTCTGCAAGACATTACACATTCAATCAGAAGTGACATCTGGAAGAGGTAATAGATGTGTATAATCTGTAAGATATTACACAGACAATCAGGAGTGACATCTGGAAGAGGTAATAGATGTGTATAGTCTGCAAGATATTATGCAGATAATCAGGAGTGACATCTGGAAGAGGTAATAGATGTGTATCGTCTGCAAGACATTACCCAGACAATCAAGAGTGACATCTGAAAGAGGTAATAGATGTGTATAGTCTGCAAGCCATTACACAAACAATCAGGAGTGACATCTGGAAGAGGTAATAGATGTTTATAGTCTGCAAGATATTACACAGATAATCAGGTGTGACATCTGGAAAAGGTAATAGATGTGTATACGCTGCAAGACATTACGCATTCAATCAGGAGTGACATCTGGAAGAGGTAATAGATGTGTATAGTCTGCACGATATTACACAGACAATCAGGAGTGACATCTGAAAGAGGTAATAGATGTGTATAGTCTGCAAGACATTACGCAGACAATCAGGAGTGACATCTGGAAGAGGTAATAGATGTGTATAGTCTGCAATACATTACACAGACAATCAGGAGTGACATCTGGAAGAGGTAATTGATGTGTATACTCTGCCAGATATTACACAGACAAACAGGAGTGATATCTGGAAGAGGTAATAGATGTGTATAGTCTGCAAGACATTAAACAGACAATCAGGAGTGTCATCTCGAAGAGGTAATAGATGTGTATAGTCTGCAAGACATGACACAGACAATCAGGAGTGATATCTGGAAGAGGTAATAGATGTGTATAGTCTGCAAGATATTACACAGATAATCAGGAGTGACATCTGGGAGAGGTAATAGATGTGTATAGTCTGCAAGACATTACACAGACAATCAGGAGTGACATCTGGAAAAGGTAATAGATGTGTATTCTCTGCAAGACATAACACATTCAATCAGGAGTGACATCTGGAAGAGATAATAGATGTGTATAGTCTGTAAGATATTACACAGACAATCAGGATTGACATCTGAAAGAGGTAATCAATGTGTATAGTCTGCAAGACATTACACAGACAATCAGAAGTGACATCTGGAAGATGTAATAGATGTGTATAGTCTGCAAGACATTACACAGACAATCAGGAGTGACATCTGGAAGAGGTAATAGATGTGTATAGTCTGCAAGACATTACACAGATAATTAGGAGTGACATCTGGAAGAGGTAATAGATGTGTATAATCTGCAAGATATTACACAGATATTCAGGAGTGACATCTGGAAAAGATAATAGATGTGTATAATCTGCAAGACATTATACTTTCAATCAGGAGTGACATCTGGAAGAGGTAATAGATGTGTCTCGTCTGTAAGACAGTACACAGACAATCAGGAGTGACATCTGGAAAAGGTAATAGATGTGTATAGTCTGCATGACATTACACAGACAATCAGGACTGACATCTGGAAGAGGTAATAAACATGTATCGTCTGCATGACATTACTCAGATAATCAGGAGTGACATCTGGAAGTAGTAATACATGTGTGTAGTCTGCAAGACATTACACTGTCAAACAGGAGTGATATCTGGAAGAGGTAATGGATGTGTATAGTCTGCAAGACATTACACAGACAATCAGTAGTGACATCTGGAAGAAGTAATAGATGAGTATAGTCTCCAAGATATTACACAGATAATCAGGAGTGACAACTGGAAAAGGTAATAGATCTGTATAGTCTGCATGACATTACAGAGACAATCAGGAGTGACATCCGAAAGAGGTAATAGATGTGTATAGTCTGCAAGACATTACACAGACAATCAGGAGTGATATCTGGAAGTAGTAATAGATGTGTATAGTGTGCAAGACATTACACAGACAATCAGGATTGACATTTGAAAGAGGTAATAGATGTGTATAGTCTGAAAGACATTACACAGACAATCAGGAGGGACATCTGGAAGAGGTAATAGATGTGTATTGTCGGCAAGACATGACACAGACAATCAGGATTGACATCTGGAGGAGGTAATAGATGTGTATAGTCTGAAAGACATTACACAGACAATCTAAGTGACATCTGGAAGAGGTAATCACTGTGTATAGTCTGCAAGATATTACACAGATAATCAGGAGTGACATCTGGAAAAGATAATAGATGTGTATAGTCTGCAAGACATTACACATTCAATCAGAAGTGACTTCTGGAAGAGGTAATAGATGTGTATAATCTGTAAGATATTACACAGACAATCAGGAGTGACATCTGGAAGAGGAAATCGATGTGTATTCTCTGCCAGATATTACACAGACAATCAGGAGTGATATCTGGAAGAGGTAATAGATGTGTATAGTCTGCAAGACATTAAACAGACAATCAGGAGTGTCATCTCGAAGAGGTAATAGATGTGTATAGTCTGCAAGACATTACACAGACAATCAGGAGTGACATCTGGAAGAGGTAATAGATGTGTATTGCCTGCTTGATATTACACAGATAATCAGGAGTGACATCTGGAAGAGGTGATAGATGTGTATAGTCTGCAAGACATGACACAGACAATCAAGAGTGACATCTGATAGAGGTAATAGATGTGTATAGTCTGCAAGACATTACACAAACAGTCAGGAGTGACATCTGGAAGAGGTAATAGATGTGTATAGTCTGCAAGATATTACACAGATAATCAGGAGTGACATCTGGAAAAGATAACATTTGTGTATAGTCTGCAAGACATTATACTTTCTATCAGGAGTGACATCTGGAAGAGGTAATAGATGTGTATAGTCTGTAAGACAGTACACAGACAATTAGGAGTGACATCTGGAAAAGGTAATAGATGTGTATAGTCTGCATGACATGACACAGACAATCAGGAGTGACATCTGGAAGTGGTAATAGATGTGTATAGTCTGCAAGACATTACACAGACAATCAGGACTGACATCTGGAAGAGGTAATAAACGTGTATAGTCTGCATGACATTACACAGATATTCAGGAGTGACATCTGGAAGTAGTAATACATGTGTGTAGTCTGCAAGACATTACACAGTCAAACAGGAGTGATATCTGGAAGAGGTAATGGATGAGTATAGTCTGCAAGACATTACATAGACAATCAGGAGTGACATCTGGAAGAGGTAATAGATGTGTATAGTCTGCAAGACATTTCACAGACAATCAGGAATGAAATCTGGAAGAGTTAATAGATGTGTATAGTCTGCAAGACATTTCACAGACAATCGGGAGTGACACCTGAAAGAGGTAATAGATGTGTATAGTCTGCAAGACATTACACAGACAATCAGGAGTGACATCAGGAAGAGGTAATAGATGTGTATAGTCTGCAAGATATTACACAGATAATCAGGAGTGACATCTGGGAGAGGGAATAGATGTGTATAGTCTGCAAGACATTACACAGACAATCAGGAGTGACATCTGGAAAAGGTAATAGATGTGTATTCTCTGCAAGACATAACACATTCAATCAGGAGTGACATCTGGAAGAGATAATAGATGTGTATAGTCTGTAAGATATTACACAGACAATCAGGATTGACATCTGAAAGAGGTAATCGATGTGTATAGTCTGCAAGACATTACACAGACAATCAGAAGTGACATCTGGAAGATGTAATAGATGTGTATAGTCTGCAAGACATTACACAGACAATCAGGAGTGACATCTGGAAGAGGTAATAGATGTGTATAGTCTGCAAGACATTACACAGATAATTAGGAGTGACATCTGGAAGAGGTAATAGATGTGTATAATCTGCAAGATATTACACAGATATTCAGGAGTGACATCTGGAAAAGGTAATAGATGTGTATACTCTGCAAGACATAACACATTCAATCAGGAGTGACATCTGGAAGAGGTAATAGATGTGTATTGTCTGCAAGACATTACACGGACAATCCGGAGTGACATCTGGAAGTAGTAATAGATGTGTATAGTCTGCAAGACATTACACAGGCAATCAGGAGTGACATCTGGAAGAGGTAATAGATGTGTATAGTCTGCAAGACATTACTCAAATAATCAGGAGTGACATCTCGAAGAGGTAATAGATGTGTATACTCTGCAAGACATTACACAGATAATCAGGAGTGAGATCTGGACGAGGTAATAGATGTGTATAGTCTGCAGGACATAACACAGACAATCAGGAGTGACATCTGAAAGAGGTAATAGATGTGTATAGTCTGCCAGACATTACACAGACAATCAGGAGTGACATCTGGAAGAGGTAATAGATGTGTATAGTCTGCAAGATATGACACAGATAATCAGGTGTGACATCTGGAAAAGGTAATAGATGTGTATACTCTGCAAGACATTACACATTCAATCAGAAGTGACATCTGGAAGAGGTAATAGATGTGTATAATCTGTAAGATATTACACAGACAATCAGGAGTGACATCTGGAAGAGGTAATAGATGTGTATAGTCTGCAAGATATTATGCAGATAATCAGGAGTGACATCTGGAAGAGGTAATAGATGTGTATCGTCTGCAAGACATTACCCAGACAATCAAGAGTGACATCTGAAAGAGGTAATAGATGTGTATAGTCTGCAAGCCATTACACAAACAATCAGGAGTGACATCTGGAAGAGGTAATAGATGTTTATAGTCTGCAAGATATTACACAGATAATCAGGTGTGACATCTGGAAAAGGTAATAGATGTGTATACGCTGCAAGACATTACGCATTCAATCAGGAGTGACATCTGGAAGAGGTAATAGATGTGTATAGTCTGCACGATATTACACAGACAATCAGGAGTGACATCTGAAAGAGGTAATAGATGTGTATAGTCTGCAAGACATTACGCAGACAATCAGGAGTGACATCTGGAAGAGGTAATAGATGTGTATAGTCTGCAATACATTACACAGACAATCAGGAGTGACATCTGGAAGAGGTAATTGATGTGTATACTCTGCCAGATATTACACAGACAAACAGGAGTGATATCTGGAAGAGGTAATAGATGTGTATAGTCTGCAAGACATTAAACAGACAATCAGGAGTGTCATCTCGAAGAGGTAATAGATGTGTATAGTCTGCAAGACATGACACAGACAATCAGGAGTGATATCTGGAAGTAGTAATAGACGTGTATACTCTGCAAGACATGACACAAACAATCAGGAGTGACATCTGGAAGAGGTAATAGATGTGTATTGCCTGCTTGATATTACACAGATAATCAGCAGTGACATCTGGAAGAGGTGATAGATGTGTATAGTCTGCAAGACATGACACAGACAATCAGGAGTGACATCTGAAAGAGGTAATAGATGTGTATAGTCTGCAAGACATTACACAAAAAATCAGGAGTGACATCTGGGAGAGTTAATAGATGTGTATAGTCTGCAAGATATTACACAGATAATCAGGGTGACATCTGGAAAAGATAATAGATGTGTATAATCTGCAAGACATTATACTTTCAATCAGGAGTGACATCTGGAAGAGGTAATAGATGTGTCTCGTCTGTAAGACAGTACACAGACAATCAGGAGTGACATCTGGAAAAGGTAATAGATGTGTATAGTCTGCATGACATTACACAGACAATCAGGACTGACATCTGGAAGAGGTAATAAACATGTATCGTCTGCATGACATTACTCAGATAATCAGGAGTGACATCTGGAAGTAGTAATACATGTGTGTAGTCTGCAAGACATTACACTGTCAAACAGGAGTGATATCTGGAAGAGGTAATGGATGTGTATAGTCTGCAAGACATTACACAGACAATCAGTAGTGACATCTTGAAGATGTAATAGATGTGTATAGTCTGCAAGACATTACACAGACAATCAGGAGTGAAATCTGGAAGAGTTAATAGATGTGTATAGTCGGCAAGACATTTCACAGACAATCAGGAGTGACATCTGAAAGAGGTAATCGATCTGTATAGTCTGCAAGACATTATACTTTCAATCAGGAGTGACATCTGGAAGAGGTAATAGATGTGTATAGTCTGTAAGACAGTACACAGACAATCAGGAGTGACATCTGGAAAAGGTAATAGATGTGTATGGTCTGCATGACATTACACAGACAATCAGGAGTGACATCTGGAAGTGGTAATAGATGTGTATAGTCTGCAAGACATTACACAGACAATCAGGACTGAAATCTGGAAGAGGTAATAGATGTGTATAATCTGCAAGATATTACACAGATAATCAGGAGTGACATCTGGAAAAGGTAATAGATGTGTATTCTCTGCAAGACATAACACATTCAATCAGGAGTGACATCTGGAAGAGATAATAGATGTGTATAGTCTGTAAGATATTACACAGACAATCAGGATTGACATCTGAAAGAGGTAATCGATGTGTATAGTCTGCAAGACATTACACAGACAATCAGGAGTGACATCTGGAAAATGTAATAGATGCGTATAGTCTGCAAGACATTACACAGACAATCAGGAGTGACATCTGGAAGAGGTAATAGATGTGTATAATCTGCAAGATATTACACAGATATTCAGGAGTGACATCTGGAAAAGCTAATAGATGTGTATACTCTGCAAGACATAACACATTCAATCAGGAGTGACATCTGGAAGAGGTAATAGATGTGTATTGTCTGCAAGACATTACACAGACAATCCGGAGTGACATCTGGAAGTAGTAATAGATGTGTATAGTCTGCAAGACATTACACAGACAATCAGGAGTGACATCTGGAAGAGGTAATAGATGTGTATACTCTGCAAGACATTACACAGATAATCAGGAGTGAGATCTGGACGAGGTAATAGATGTGTATAGTCTGCAAGACATAACACAGACAATCAGAAGTGACATCTGAAAGAGGTAATAGATGTGTATAGTCTGCCAGACATTACACAGACAATCAGAAGTGACATCTGGAAGAGGTAATAGATGTGTATAGTCTGCAAAATATGACACAGATAATCAGGTGTGACATCTGGAAAAGGTAATAGATTTGTATACTCTGCAAGACATTACACATTCAATCAGAAGTGACATCTGGAAGAGGTAATACATGTGTTTAGTCAGTAAGATATTACACAGATAATCAGGAGTGACATCTGAAAGAGGTAATAGATGTGAAGAGTCTGCAAGACATTACACTTTCAATCAGAAGTGACATCTGGAAGAGGTAATAAATGTGTCTAGTCTGCAAACATTACACAGACAATCAGGAGTGACATCTGGAAGAGGTAATAGATGTGTATAGTCTGCAAGATATTACACAGATAATCAGGTGTGACATCTGGAAGAGGTAATAAATGTGTCTAGTCTGCAAACATTACACAGACAATCAGGAGTGACATCTGGAAGAGGTAATAGATGTGTATAGTCTGCAAGATATTACACAGATAATCAGGTGTGACATCTGGAAAAGGTAATAGATGTATATACTCTGCAAGACATTACACATTCAATCAGAAGTGACATCTGGAAGAGGTAATAGATGTGTATAGTCTGTAAGATATTACACAGACAATCAGGAGTGACATCTGGAAGAGGTAATAGATGTGTATAGTCTGCAAGATATTATGCATATAATCAGGAGTGACATCTGAAAGAGGTAATAGATGTGTATAGTCTGCAAGACATTACAAAGACAATCATGCGTGACATTACATCTGGAAGAGACAATAGATGTGTATACTCTGCAAGACATTACGCATTCAATCAGGAGTGACATCTGGAAGAGGTAATAGATGTGTATAGTCTGTAAGATATTACACAGACAATCAGGAGTGACATCTGAAAGAGGTAATAGATGTGTATAGTCTGCAAGACATGACGCAGACAATCAGGAGTGACATCAAGAAGAGGTAATAGATGTGTATAGCCTGCAAGATATTACACAGCTCATCAGGAGTGACATCTGGAAGAGGTGATAGATGTGTATAGTCTGCAAGATATTACACAAACAATCAGGAGTGAAATCTGGAAGAGGTAATAGATGTGTATACTCTGCAAGACATTACGCATTCAATCAGGAGTGACATCTGGAAGAGGTAATAGATGTGTATAATCTGCAAGACATTATACTTTCAATCAGGAGTGACATCTGGAAGAGGTAATAGATATGTATAGTATGTAAGACAGTACACAGACAATCAGGAGTGACATCTGGAAGTGGTAATAGATGTGTATAGTCTGCAAGACATTACACAGACAATCAGGACTGACATCTGGAAGAGGTAATAAACATGTATAGTCTGCATGACATTACACAGATAATCAGGAGTGACATCTAGAAGTAGTAATACATGTGTGTAGTCTGCAAGACATTACACAGTCAAACAGGAGTGATATCTGGAAGAGGTAATGGATGTGTATAGTCTGCAAGACATTACACAGACAATCAGGAGTGACATCTGGAAGATGTAATAGATGTGTATAGTCTGCAAGACATTACACAGACAATCAGGAGTGAAATCTGGAAGAGTTAATAGATGTGTATAGTCTGCAAGACATTTCACAGACAATCAGGAGTGACATCTGAAAGAGGTAATCGATGTGTATAGTCTGCAAGACATTACAGAGACAATCAGGAGTGACATCTGGAAGAGGTAATAGATGTGTATTGCCTGCAAGATATTACACAGATAATCAGGAGTGACATCTGGAAGAGGTAATAGATGTGTATAGTCTGTAAGACAGTACACAGACAATCAGGAGTGACATCTGGAAAAGGTAATAGATGTGTATAGTCTGCATGACATTACACAGACAATCAGGAGTGACATCTGGAAGTGGTAATAGATGTGTATAGTCTGCAAGACATTACACAATCAGGACTGACAGCTGGAAGAGATAATAAACGTGTATAGTCTGCATGACATTACACAGACAATCAGGAGTGACATCTGGAAGAGGTAATAGATGTGTATAGTCTGCAAGATATTACACAGATAATCAGGAGTGACATCTGGAAAAGGTAATAGATGTGTATACTCTGCAAGACATTACAAATTCTATCAGGAGAGACATCTAGAAGAGGTAATAGACATGTATAGTCTGTAAGACATGATACAGACAATCAAGAGTGACATCTGAAAGAGGTAATAGATGTGTATAGTCTGCAAGACATTACACAGACAATCAGGAGTGACATCTGGAAGAGGTAATAGATGTGTATAGTCTGCAAGACATTACACAGAAAATCATGAGTGACATCTGGAAGAGGTAATAGATGTGTATAGTCTGCAAGACATTACACAGACAATCAGGAGTGACACCTGAAAGAGATAACAGATGTGTATAGTCTGCAAGACATTACACAGACAATCAGGAGTGACATCTGGAAGAGGTAATAGATGTGTATAGTCTGCAAGATATGACACAGATAATCAGGAGTGACATCTGGAAAAGGTAATAGATGTGTATACTCTGCTAGACATTACAAATTCTATCAGGAGTGACATCTAGAAGAGGTAATAGACGTGTATCGTCTGTGAGATATTACACAGACAATCAGGAGTGACATCTGAAAGAGGTAATAGATGTGTATAGTCTGCAAGACATTACACAGACAATCAGGAGTGACATCTGGAAGAGGTAATAGATGTGTAGAGTCTGCAAGATATTACACAGAAAATCATGAGTGACATCTGGAAGCGGTAATAGATGTGTATACTCTGCAAGACATGACACAGACAATCAGGAGTGACGTCTGGAAGATGTCATAGATGTGTATAGTCTGCATGACATTACACACGCAATCAGGAGTGAAATCTGGAAGAGGTAATAGATATATATAGTCTGCAAGACATTACACAGATAAACAGGAGTGACATCTGGAAGAGGTAATTGATGGGTATAATCTGCAAGACATTGCACATACAATCAGGAGTGACATCTGGAAGAGGTAATAGATGTGTATAGTGTGCAAGATATTACACAGATAATCAGGAGTGACATCTGGAAGAGGTAACAGATGTGTATAGTCTGCAAGACAAAACACAGTCAAACAGGAGTCACATCTGGAAGAGGTAATAGATGTGTATAGTCTGCAAGTCATTACCCAGACCATCAGGAGTGACATCTGGAAGAGGTAAAATATATGTATAGACTGAAAGACATTACACAGACAATCAGGAGTGACATCTGGAAGTGGTAATACATGTGTATCGTCTGCAAGACATTGCACATACAATCAGGAGTGACATCTGGAAGAGGTAATCGATGTGTATAGTCTGCATGACATTACACAGACAATCAGGAGTGACATCTGGAAGAGGTAATCGATGTGTATAGTCAGCAAGATATTACGCAGATATTCAGGAGTGACATCTGGGAGAGGTAATAGATGTATATAGTCTGCAAGATATTGGACAGATAATCAGGAGTGACATCTGGAAGAGGTAACTGATGTGTATAGTCAGCAAGACATTACACAGACAATCAGGAGTGACGTCTGGAAGAGGTAAAAGATATGGAGAGTCTGAAAGACATTACGCAGACAATCAGGAGTGACATCTGGAAGAGGTAATACATGTGTATAGTCTGCAAGACATTACATAGACGAACTCGAGTGATATCTGGAAGAGGTTCTAGATGTGTATAGTCTGCAAGAAATTACAACGACAATCAGGAGTGACATCTGGAAGTAGTAACAGATGTGTATCGTCTGGAAGACATTACACAGACAATCAGGAGTGACATTTGAAAGAGGTAATAGATGTGTATAGTCTGCAAGGCATTACACAGACAATCAGGAGTGACATCTGGAAGAGGTAAAATATATGTATAGTCTGAAAGACATTACACAGACAATCAGGAGTGACATCTCGAAGAGGTAATAGATGTGTATGGTCCGCAAGATATTGCACAGATAATCAGAAGTGAGATCTTGAAGAGGTAATAGATGTGTATAGTCTGCAAGACATTACACAGACAATCAGGAGTGACATTTGAAAGAGGTAATAGATGTGTATAGTCTGCAAGGCATTACACAGACAATCAGGAGTGACATCTGGAAGAGGTAAAATATATGTATAGTCTGAAAGACATTACACAGACAATCAGGAGTGACATCTGGAAGAGGTAATTGATGTGTATAGTCTGCAAGATATTACACAGATGATCAGGAGTGACATCTGGAAGAGGTAATAGAAGTGTATAGTCTGCAAGACATTACACAGATAATCGGCAGTGACATCTGAAAGAGGTAAAAGATATGTATAGTCTGCAAGACATTACACAGACAATCACGATTGACATCTGGAAGAGTTAAGAGATGTGTATCGTCTGCAAGGTATTGCACAGACAATCAGGAGTGACATCTGAAAGAGGTAACAGATGTGTACCGTTTGCAAGACATTACACAGACAATCAGGAGTGACATCTGGAAGTGGTAACAGATGTGTATAGTCTGCAAGACATAACACAGACAATCAGGAGTGACATCTGGAAGAGGTAATAAAAGTGTATAGTCTGCAAGACATTACATAGACAATCAGGAGTGAAATCTGCGCGGGGTAATAGATGTGTATAGTCTGCAAGACATTACACAGGCAATCAGGAGTGACATCTGGAAGAGGTAATAGATGTGTATAGTCTCCAAGATATTACACAGATAATCAGGAGTGACATCTGGAAAAGGTAATAGATGTGTATAGTCTGCATGACATTACAAAGACAATCAGGAGTGACATCTGGAGGAGGTAATAGTTGTGTATAGTCTACAAGACATTACACAGATAATCAAGAGAGACATCTGGAAGAGGTAATAGACGTGTGTCGTCCTCAAGATATTACACAGATAATCAGGAGTGACATCTGGAAGTAGTAATGCATGTGTATAGTCTGCAAGACATTACACAGATAATCAGGAGTGACATCTGGAAGAGGTCATAGATGTGTATAGTCTCCAAGATATTACACAGATAATCAGGAGTGACATCTGGAAAAGGTAATAGATGTGTATAGTCTGCATGACATTACAAAGACAATCAGGAGTGACATCTGGAGGAGGTAATAGTTGTGTATAGTCTACAAGACATTACACAGATAATCAAGAGAGACATCTGGAAGAGGTAATAGACGTGTGTCGTCCTCAAGATATTACACAGATAATCAGGAGTGACATCTGGAAGTAGTAATGCATGTGTATAGTCTGCAAGGCATTACACAGATCATCAGGAGTGACATCTGGAAGAGATCATAGATGTGTATAGACTGCAAGACATTACACAGATAATCAGGAGTGACATCTGGAAAAGATAATAGATGTGCATAGTCTGCAAGATATTACAAAGATAATCAGGAGTGACATCGGGAAGAGGTAATAGATGTGTATAGTCTGCAAGACATTACACAGAGAATCAGGAGTGACATCTGGAAGAGGTAATAGATGTGTATAGTCTGCAAGACATTACACAGACAATCAGGAGTGACATCTGGAAGAGGTAATAGATGTGTATAGTCTGTAAGATATGACACAGATAATCAGGAGTAACATCTGGAAAAGGTAATAGATGTGGATACTCTGAAAGACATTACATATTCAATCAGGAGTGACATCTGGAAGAGATAATACATGTGTATAGATTGTAAGACATGACACAGATAATCAGGAGTGACATCTGGAAAAGATAATAGATGTGTATAGTCTGCAAGATATTACAAAGATAATCAGGAGTGACATCGGGAAGAGGTAATAGATGTGTATAGTCTGCAAGACATTACACAGACAATCAGGAGTGACATCTGGAGGAGGTAATAGTTGTGTATAGTCTACAAGACATTACACAGATAATCAGGAGTGACATCTGGAAGAGGTAATAGACGTGTATAGTCTGCAAGACATTACACAGACAATCACGATTGACATCTGGAAGAGTTAATAGATGTGTATCGTCTGCAAGGTTTTGCACAGACAATCAGGAGTGACATCTGAAAGAGGTAACAGATGTGTACCGTTTGCAAGACATTACACAGTCAATCAGGAGTCACATCTGGAAGAGGTAATAGATGTGTATAGTCTGCAAGACATTACACAGACAATCAGGAGTGACATCTGGAAAAGGTAATCGATGTGGACACTCTGCCAGATATTACACAGACAATCAGGAGTGATATCTGGAAGAGGTAATAGATGTGTATAGTCTGCAAGACATTAAACAGACAATCAGGAGTGTCATCTCGAAGAGGTAATAGATGTGTATAGTCTGCAAGACATTACACAGACAATCAGGAGTGATATCTGGAAGTAGTAATAGACGTGTATACTCTGCAAGACATGACACAAACAATCAGGAGAGACGTCTGGAAGAGGTAATAGATGTGTATTGCCTGCAAGATATTACACAGATAATCAGGAGTGACATCTGGAAGAGGTTATAGATGTGTATAGTCTGCAAGACATAACGCAGACAATCAGGAGTGACATCTGAAAGAGGTAATAGATGTGTATAGTCTGCAAGACATTACACAAACAGTCAGGAGTGACATCTGGAAGAGGTAATAGATGTGTATAGTCTGCAAGATATTACACAGATAATCAGGAGTGACATCTGGAAAAGATAATATTTGTGTATAGTCTGCAAGACATTATACTTTCAATCAGGAGTGACATCTGGAAGAGGTAATAGATGTGTATAGTCTGTAAGACAGTACACAGACAATCAGGAGTGACATCTGGAAAAGGTAATAGATGTGTATAGTCTGCATGACATTACACAGACAATCAGGAGTGACATCTGGAAGTGGTAATAGATGTGTATAGTCTGCAAGACATTAAACAGACAATCAGGACTGACATCTTGAAGAGGTAATAAACGTGTATAGTCTGCATGACATTACACAGACAATCAGGAATGACATCTGGAAGAGGTAATAGATGTGTATAGTCTGCAAGATATTACACAAATAATCAGGAGTGACATCTGGAAAAGGTAATAGATGTGTATACTCTGCAAGACATGACAAATTCTATCAGGAGTGACATCTAGAAGAGGTAATGGACGTGTATAGTCTGTAAGACATGATAAAGACAATCAAGAGTGACATCTGAAAGAGGTAATAGATGTGTATAGTCTGCAAGACATTACACAGACAATCAGGAGTGACATCTGGAAGATGTAATAGATGTGTATAGTCTGAAAGATATTATATAGACAATGAGGAGTGACATCTGGAAGAGATAATAGATGTGTATAGTCTGCAAGACATTACACAGAAAATCATGAGTGACATCTGGAAGAGGAAATAGATGTGTATAGTCTGCAAGACATTACACAGACAATCAGGAGTGACACCTGAAAGAGATAACAGATGTGTATAGTCTGCAAGACATTACACAGACAATCAGGAGTGACATCTGGAAGAGGTAATAGATGTGTATAGTCTGCAAGATATTACACAGATAATCAGGAGTGACATCTGGAAAACGTAATAGATGTGTATACTCTGCAAGACATTACAAATTCTATCAAGAGTGACATCTAGAAGAGGTAATAGACGTGTATAGTCTGTAAGATATTACACAGACAATCAGGAGTGACATCTGAAAGAGGTAATAGATATGTATAGTCTGCAAGACATTACACAGACAATCAGGAGTGACATCTGGAAGAGGTAATAGATGTGTAGAGTCTGCAAGATATTACACAGAAAATCATGAGTGACATCTGGAAGCGGTAATAGATGTGTATACTCTGCAAGACATTACACAGACAATCAGGAGTGACGTCTGGAAGAGGTAATAGATGTGTATAGTCTGCATGACATTACACACGCAAACAGGAGTGAAATCTGCAAGAGGTAATAGATATATATAGTCTTCAAGACATTACGCAGATAATCAGGAGTGACATCTGGGAGAGGTAATAGATGTGTGTAGTCTGCAAGATATCACACAGATAATCAGGAGTGACATCTGAAAGAGGTAATAGATGTATATAGTCTGCAAGATATTGGACAGATAATCAGGAGTGACATCTGGAAGAGGTAACTGATGTGTATAGTCAGCAAGACATTACACAGACAATCAGGAGTGACGTCTGGAAGAGGTAAAAGATATTGAGAGTCTGAAAGACATTACGCAGACAATCAGGAGTGACATCTGGAAGAGGTAATACATGTGTATAGTCTGCAAGACATTACATAGACGAACCCGAGTGATATCTGGAAGAGGTTCTAGATGTGTATAGTCTGCAAGAAATTACAACGACAATCAGGAGTGACATCTGGAAGTAGTAACAGATGTGTATCGTCTGGAAGACATTACACAGACAATCAGGAGTGACATTTGAAAGAGGTAACTGATGTGTATAGTCTGCAAGGCATTACACAGAGAATTCGGAGTGACATCTGGAAGAGGTAAAATATATGTATAGTCTGCAAGACATTACGCAGACAACCAGGAGTGACATCTGGAAGAGGTGAAAGATATGTATAGTCTGAAAGACATTACACAGACAATCAGGAGTGACACCTGAAAGAGATAACAGATGTGTATAGTCTGCAAGACATTACACAGACAATCAGGAGTGACATCTGGAAGAGGTAATAGATGTGTATAGTCTGCAAGATATTACACAGATAATCAGGAGTGACATCTGGAAAAGGTAATAGATGTGCATAGTCTGCATGACATTACACAGACAATCAGGAGTGACATCTGGAAGAGGTAATCGATGTGTATAGTCAGCAAGACGTTACGCAGATAATCAGGAGTGACATCTGGGAGAGGTAATAGATGTGTGTAGTCTGCAAGATATCACACAGATAATCAGGAGTGACATCTGGAAGAGGTAATAGATGTGTATAGTCTGCAAAACATGACCCAGACATTCACGACTGACATCTGAAAGAGGTAATAGATGTATATAGTCTGCAAGATATTGGACAGATAATCAGGAGTGACATCTGGAAGAGGTAACTGATGTGTATAGTCAGCAAGACATTACACAGACAATCAGGAGTGACGTCTGCAAGAGGTAATAGATGTGTATAGTCTGCAAGGCATTACACAGACAATCAGGAGTGACATCTGGAAGAGGTAAAATATATGTATAGTCTGAAAGACATTACACAGACAATCAGGAGTGACATCTGGAAGAGGTAATTGATGTGTATAGTCTGCAAGATATTACACAGATGATCAGGAGTGACATCTGGAAGAGGTTATAGATGTGTATAGTCTGCAAGACATTACACAGATAATCGGCAGTGACATCTGAAAGAGGTAAAAGATATGTATGGTCTGCAAGACATTACACAGACAATCACGATTGACGTCTGGAAGAGTTAATAGATGTGTATCATCTGCAAGGTATTGCACAGACAATCAGGAGAGACATCTGAAAGAGGTAACAGATGTGTACCGTTTGCAAGACATTACACAGTCAATCAGGAGTCACATCTGGAAGAGGTAATAGATGTGTATAGTCTGCAAGACATTACGCAGACAACCAGGAGTGACATCTGGAAGAGGTGAAAGATATGTATAGTCTGAAAGACATTACACAGATAATCAGGAGTGACATCTGGAAAAGGTAACAGATGTGCATAGTCTGCATGACATTACACAGACAATCAGGAGTGACATCTGGAAGAGGTAATCGATGTGTATAGTCAGCAAGACATTACGCAGATAATCAGGAGTGACATCTGGGAGAGGTAATAGATGTGTGTAGTCTGCAAGATATCACACAGATAATCAGGAGTGACATCTGGAAGAGGTAATAGATGTGGAAAGTCTGCAAAACATGACCCAGACATTCACGACTGACATCTGAAAGAGGTAATAGATGTATATATTCTGCAAGATATTGGACAGATAATCAGGAGTGACATCTGGAAGAGGTAACTGATGTGTTTAGTCAGCAAGACATTACACAGACAATCAGGAGTGACGTCTGGAAGAAGTAAAAGATATGGAGAGTCTGAAAGACATTACGCAGACAATCAGGAGTGACATCTGGAAGAGGTAATACATGTGTATAGTCTGCAAGACATTACATAGACGAACCCGAGTGATATCTGGAAGAGGTTCTAGATGTGTATAGTCTGCAAGAAATTACAACGACAATCAGGAGTGACATCTGGAAGTAGAAACAGATGTGTATCGTCTGGAAGACATTACACAGACAATCAGGAGTGACATCTGGAAGAGGTAATAGATGTGTATAGTCTGCAAGGCATTACACAGACAATCAGGAGTGACATCTGGAAGAGGTAAAATATATGTATAGTCTGAAAGACATTTCACAGACAATCAGGAGTGACATCTCGAAGAGGTAATAGATGTGTATGGTCCGCAAGATATTGCACAGATAATCAGAAGTGAGATCTTGAAGAGGTAATAGATGTGTATAGTCTGCAAGACATTACACAGACAATCAGGAGTGACATTTGAAAGAGGTAATAGATGTGTATAGTCTGCAAGGCATTACACAGACAATCAGGAGTGACATCTGGAAGAGATAACAGATGTGTATAGTCTGCAAGACATTACACAGACAATCAGGAGTGACATCTGGAAGAGGTAATTGATGTGTATAGTCTGCAAGATATTACACAGATAATCAGGAGTGACATCTGGAAAAGGTAATAGATGTGCATAGTCTGCATGACATTACACAGACAATCAGGAGTGACATCTGGAAGAGGTAATCGATGTGTATAGTCAGCAAGACATTACGCAGATAATCAGGAGTGACATCTGGGAGAGGTAATAGATGTGTGTAGTCTGCAAGATATCACACAGATAATCAGGAGTGACATCTGGAAGAGGTAATAGATGTGTATAGTCTGCAAAACATGACCCAGACATTCACGACTGACATCTGAAAGAGGAAATAGATGTATATAGTCTGCAAGATATTGGACAGATAATCAGGAGTGACATCTGGAAGAGGTAACTGATGTGTATAGTCAGCAAGACATTACACAGACAATCAGGAGTGACGTCTGCAAGAGGTAATAGATGTGTATAGTCTGCAAGGCATTACACAGACAATCAGGAGTGACATCTGGAAGAGGTAAAATATATGTATAGTCTGAAAGACATTACACAGACAATCAGGAGTGACATCTGGAAGAGGTAATTGATGTGTATAGTCTGCAAGATATTACACAGATGATCAGGAGTGACATCTGGAAGAGGTTATAGATGTGTATAGTCTGCAAGACATTACACAGATAATCGGCAGTGACATCTGAAAGAGGTAAAAGATATGTTTTGTCTGCAAGACATTACACAGACAATCACGATTGACATCTGGAAGAGTTAATAGATGTGTATCGTCTGCAAGGTATTGCACAGACAATCAGGAGAGACATCTGAAAGAGGTAACAGATGTGTACCGTTTGCAAGACATTACACAGTCAATCAGGAGTCACATCTGGAAGAGGTAATAGATGTGTATAGTCTGCAAGACATTACGCAGACAACCAGGAGTGACATCTGGAAGAGGTGAAAGATATGTATAGTCTGAAAGACATTACACAGATAATCAGGAGTGACATCTGGAAAAGGTAACAGATGTGCATAGTCTGCATGACATTACACAGACAATCAGGAGTGACATCTGGAAGAGGTAATCGATGTGTATAGTCAGCAAGACATTACGCAGATAATCAGGAGTGACATCTGGGAGAGGTAATAGATGTGTGTAGTCTGCAAGAATTCACACAGATAATCAGGAGTGACATCTGGAAGAGGTAATAGATGTGGAAAGTCTGCAAAACATGACCCAGACATTCACGACTGACATCTGAAAGAGGTAATAGATGTATATATTCTGCAAGATATTGGACAGATAATCAGGAGTGACATCTGGAAGAGGTAACTGATGTGTTTAGTCAGCAAGACATTACACAGACAATCAGGAGTGACGTCTGGAAGAAGTAAAAGATATGGAGAGTCTGAAAGACATTACGCAGACAATCAGGAGTGACATCTGGAAGAGGTAATACATGTGTATAGTCTGCAAGACATTACATAGACGAACCCGAGTGATATCTGGAAGAGGTTCTAGATGTGTATAGTCTGCAAGAAATTACAACGACAATCAGGAGTGACATCTGGAAGTAGAAACAGATGTGTATCGTCTGGAAGACATTACACAGACAATCAGGAGTGACATCTGGAAGAGGTAATAGATGTGTATAGTCTGCAAGGCATTACACAGACAATCAGGAGTGACATCTGGAAGAGGTAAAATATATGTATAGTCTGAAAGACATTTCACAGACAATCAGGAGTGACATCTCGAAGAGGTAATAGATGTGTATGGTCCGCAAGATATTGCACAGATAATCAGAAGTGAGATCTTGAAGAGGTAATAGATGTGTATAGTCTGCAAGACATTACACAGACAATCAGGAGTGACATTTGAAAGAGGTAATAGATGTGTATAGTCTGCAAGGCATTACACAGACAATCAGGAGTGACATCTGGAAGAGGTAAAATATATCTATAGTCTGAAAGACATTACACAGACAATCAGGAGTGACATCTGGAAGAGGTAATTGATGTGTATAGTCTGCAAGATATTACACAGATGATCAGGAGTGACATCTGGAAGAGGTAATAGATGTGTATAGTCTGCAAGACATTACACAGATAATCGGCAGTGACATCTGAAAGAGGTAAAAGATATGTATGGTCTGCAAGACATTACACAGACAATCACGATTGACGTCTGGAAGAGTTAATAGATGTGTATCATCTGCAAGGTATTGCACAGACAATCAGGAGAGACATCTGAAAGTGGTAACAGATGTTTACCATTTGCAAGACATTACACAGTCAATCAGGAGTCACATCTGGAAGAGGTAATAGATGTGTATAGTCTGCAAGACATTACGCAGACAACCAGGAGTGACATCTGGAAGAGGTAATAGATGTGTATAGTCTGCAAGACATTACACAGATAATCGGCAGTGACATCTGAAAGAGGTAAAAGATATGTTTTGTCTGCAAGACATTACACAGACAATCACGATTGACATCTGGAAGAGTTAATAGATGTGTATCGTCTGCAAGGTATTGCACAGACAATCAGGAGAGACATCTGAAAGAGGTAACAGATGTGTACCGTTTGCAAGACATTACACAGTCAATCAGGAGTCACATCTGGAAGAGGTAATAGATGTGTATAGTCTGCAAGACATTACGCAGACAACCAGGAGTGACATCTGGAAGAGGTGAAAGATATGTATAGTCTGAAAGACATTACACAGATAATCAGGAGTGACATCTGGAAAAGGTAACAGATGTGCATAGTCTGCATGACATTACACAGACAATCAGGAGTGACATCTGGAAGAGGTAATCGATGTGTATAGTCAGCAAGACATTACGCAGATAATCAGGAGTGACATCTGGGAGAGGTAATAGATGTGTGTAGTCTGCAAGATATCACACAGATAATCAGGAGTGACATCTGGAAGAGGTAATAGATGTGGAAAGTCTGCAAAACATGACCCAGACATTCACGACTGACATCTGAAAGAGGTAATAGATGTATATATTCTGCAAGATATTGGACAGATAATCAGGAGTGACATCTGGAAGAGGTAACTGATGTGTTTAGTCAGCAAGACATTACACAGACAATCAGGAGTGACGTCTGGAAGAAGTAAAAGATATGGAGAGTCTGAAAGACATTACGCAGACAATCAGGAGTGACATCTGGAAGAGGTAATACATGTGTATAGTCTGCAAGACATTACATAGACGAACCCGAGTGATATCTGGAAGAGGTTCTAGATGTGTATAGTCTGCAAGAAATTACAACGACAATCAGGAGTGACATCTGGAAGTAGAAACAGATGTGTATCGTCTGGAAGACATTACACAGACAATCAGGAGTGACATCTGGAAGAGGTAATAGATGTGTATAGTCTGCAAGGCATTACACAGACAATCAGGAGTGACATCTGGAAGAGGTAAAATATATGTATAGTCTGAAAGACATTTCACAGACAATCAGGAGTGACATCTCGAAGAGGTAATAGATGTGTATGGTCCGCAAGATATTGCACAGATAATCAGAAGTGAGATCTTGAAGAGGTAATAGATGTGTATAGTCTGCAAGACATTACACAGACAATCAGGAGTGACATTTGAAAGAGGTAATAGATGTGTATAGTCTGCAAGGCATTACACAGACAATCAGGAGTGACATCTGGAAGAGATAACAGATGTGTATAGTCTGCAAGACATTACACAGACAATCAGGAGTGACATCTGGAAGAGGTAATAGATGTGTATAGTCTGCAAGATATTACACAGATAATCAGGAGTGACATCTGGAAAAGGTAATAGATGTGCATAGTCTGCATGACATTACACAGACAATCAGGAGTGACATCTGGAAGAGGTAATCGATGTGTATAGTCAGCAAGACATTACGCAGATAATCAGGAGTGACATCTGGGAGAGGTAATAGATGTGTGTAGTCTGCAAGATATCACACAGATAATCAGGAGTGACATCTGGAAGAGGTAATAGATGTGTATAGTCTGCAAAACATGACCCAGACATTCACGACTGACATCTGAAAGAGGAAATAGATGTATATAGTCTGCAAGATATTGGACAGATAATCAGGAGTGACATCTGGAAGAGGTAACTGATGTGTATAGTCAGCAAGACATTACACAGACAATCAGGAGTGACGTCTGCAAGAGGTAATAGATGTGTATAGTCTGCAAGGCATTACACAGACAATCAGGAGTGACATCTGGAAGAGGTAAAATATATGTATAGTCTGAAAGACATTACACAGACAATCAGGAGTGACATCTGGAAGAGGTAATTGATGTGTATAGTCTGCAAGATATTACACAGATGATCAGGAGTGACATCTGGAAGAGGTTATAGATGTGTATAGTCTGCAAGACATTACACAGATAATCGGCAGTGACATCTGAAAGAGGTAAAAGATATGTTTTGTCTGCAAGACATTACACAGACAATCACGATTGACATCTGGAAGAGTTAATAGATGTGTATCGTCTGCAAGGTATTGCACAGACAATCAGGAGAGACATCTGAAAGAGGTAACAGATGTGTACCGTTTGCAAGACATTACACAGTCAATCAGGAGTGACATCTGGAAGAGGTAATAGATGTGTATAGTCTGCAAGACATTACGCAGACAACCAGGAGTGACATCTGGAACAGGTGAAAGATATGTATAGTCTGAAAGACATTACACAGATAATCAGGAGTGACATCTGGAAAAGGTAACAGATGTGCATAGTCTGCATGACATTACACAGACAATCAGGAGTGACATCTGGAAGAGGTAATCGATGTGTATAGTCAGCAAGACATTACGCAGATAATCAGGAGTGACATCTGGGAGAGGTAATAGATGTGTGTAGTCTGCAAGATATCACACAGATAATCAGGAGTGACATCTGGAAGAGGTAATAGATGTGGAAAGTCTGCAAAACATGACCCAGACATTCACGACTGACATCTGAAAGAGGTAATAGATGTATATATTCTGCAAGATATTGGACAGATAATCAGGAGTGACATCTGGAAGAGGTAACTGATGTGTTTAGTCAGCAAGACATTACACAGACAATCAGGAGTGACGTCTGGAAGAAGTAAAAGATATGGAGAGTCTGAAAGACATTACGCAGACAATCAGGAGTGACATCTGGAAGAGGTAATACATGTGTATAGTCTGCAAGACATTACATAGACGAACCCGAGTGATATCTGGAAGAGGTTCTAGATGTGTATAGTCTGCAAGAAATTACAACGACAATCAGGAGTGACATCTGGAAGTAGAAACAGATGTGTATCGTCTGGAAGACATTACACAGACAATCAGGAGTGACATCTGGAAGAGGTAATAGATGTGTATAGTCTGCAAGGCATTACACAGACAATCAGGAGTGACATCTGGAAGAGGTAAAATATATGTATAGTCTGAAAGACATTTCACAGACAATCAGGAGTGACATCTCGAAGAGGTAATAGATGTGTATGGTCCGCAAGATATTGCACAGATAATCAGAAGTGAGATCTTGAAGAGGTAATAGATGTGTATAGTCTGCAAGACATTACACAGACAATCAGGAGTGACATTTGAAAGAGGTAATAGATGTGTATAGACTGCAAGGCATTACACAGACAATCAGGAGTGACATCTGGAAGAGGTAAAATATATGTATAGTCTGAAAGACATTACACAGACAATCAGGAGTGACATCTGGAAGAGGTAATTGATGTGTATAGTCTGCAAGATATTACACAGATGATCAGGAGTGACATCTGGAAGAGGTAATAGATGTGTATAGTCTGCAAGACATTACACAGATAATCGGCAGTGACATCTGAAAGAGGTAAAAGATATGTATGGTCTGCAAGACATTACACAGACAATCACGCTTGACGTCTGGAAGAGTTAATAGATGTGTATCGTCTGCAAGGTATTGCACAGACAATCAGGAGAGACATCTGAAAGTGGTAACAGATGTTTACCATTTGCAAGACATTACACAGTCAATCAGGAGTCACATCTGGAAGAGGTAATAGATGTGTATAGTCTGCAAGACATTACGCAGACAACCAGGAGTGACATCTGGAAGAGGTGAAAGAGATGTATAGTCTGAAAGACATTACACAGACAATCAGGAGTGACACCTGAAAGAGATAACAGATGTGTATAGTCTGCAAGACATTACACAGACAATCAGGAGTGACATCTGGAAGAGGTAACAGATGTGTATAGTCTGCAAGATATTACACAGATAATCAGGAGTGACATCTGGAAAAGGCAATAGATGTGCTTGTCTGCATGACATTACACAGACAATCAGGAGTGACATCTGGAAGAGGTAATCGATGTGTATAGTCAGCAAGACATTACGCAGATAATCAGGAGTGACATCTGGGAGAGGTAATAGATGTGTGTAGTCTGCAAGATATCACACAGATAATCAGGAGTGACATCTGGAAGAGGTAATAGATGTGTATAGTCTGCAAAACATGACCCAGACATTCACGACTGACTTCTGAAAGAGGTAATAGATGTATATAGTCTGCAAGATATTGGACAGATAATCAGGAGTGACATCTGGAAGAGGTAACTGATGTGTATAGTCAGCAAGACATTACACAGACAATCAGGAGTGACGTCTGGTAGAGGTAAAAGATATGGAGAGTCTGAAAGACATTGCGCAGACAATCAGGAGTGACATCTGGAAGAGGTAATACATGTGTATAGTCTGCAAGACTTTACATAGACGAACTCGAGTGATATCTGGAAGAGGTTCTAGATGTGTATAGTCTGCAAGAAATTACAATGACAATCAGGAGTGACATCTGGAAGTAGTAACAGATGTGTATCGTCTGGAAGACATTACACAGATAATCAGGAGTGACATTTGAAAGAGGTAATAGATGTGTATAGTCTGCAAGGCATTACACAGACAATCAGGAGTGACATCTGGAAGAGGTAAAATATATCTATAGTCTGAAAGACATTACACAGACAATCAGGAGTGACATCTGGAAGAGGTAATTGATGTGTATAGTCTGCAAGATATTACACAGATGATCAGGAGTGACATCTGGAAGAGGTAATAGATGTGTATAGTCTGCAAGACATTACACAGATAATCGGCAGTGACATCTGAAAGAGGTAAAAGATATGTATAGTCTGCAAGACATTACACAGACAATCACGATTGACATCTGGAAGAGTTAAGAGATGTGTATCGTCTGCAAGGTATTGCACAGACAATCAGGAGAGACATCTGAAAGAGGTAACAGATGTGTACCGTTTGCAAGACATTACACAGTCAATCAGGAGTCACATCTGGAAGAGGTAATAGATGTGTATAGTCTGCAAGACATTACGCAGACAACCAGGAGTGACATCTGGAAGAGGTGAAAGATATGTATAGTCTGAAAGACATTACACAGATAATCAGGAGTGACATCTGGAAAAGGTAATAGATGTGCATAGTCTGCATGACATTACACATACAATCAGGAGTGACATCTGGAAGAGGTAATCGATGTGTATAGTCAGCAAGACATTACGCAGATAATCAGGAGTGACATCTGGGAGAGGTAATAGATGTGTGTAGTCTGCAAGATATCACACAGATAATCAGGAGTGACATCTGGAAGAGGTAATAGATGTGGAAAGTCTGCAAAACATGACCCAGACATTCACGACTGACATCTGAAAGAGGTAATAGATGTATATAGTCTGCAAGATATTGGACAGATAATCAGGAGTGACATCTGGAAGAGTTAACTGATGTGTGTAGTCAGCAAGACATTACACAGACAATCAGGAGTGACGTCTGGAAGAAGTAAAAGATATGGAGAGTCTGAAAGACATTACGCAGACAATCAGGAGTGACATCTGGAAGAGGTAATACATGTGTATAGTCTGCAAGACATTACATAGACGAACTCGAGTGATATCTGGAAGAGGTTCTAGATGTGTATAGTCTGCAAGAAATTACAACGACAATCAGGAGTGACATCTGGAAGTAGTAACAGATGTGTATCGTCTGGAAGACATTACACAGACAATCAGGAGTGACATTTGAAAGAGGTAATAGATGTGTATAGTCTGCAAGGCATTACACAGACAATCAGGAGTGACATCTGGAAGAGGTAAAATATATGTATAGTCTGAAAGACATTACACAGACAATCAGGAGTGACATCTCGAAGAGGTAATAGATGTGTATGGTCCGCAAGATATTGCACAGATAATCAGAAGTGAGATCTTGAAGAGGTAATAGATGTGTATAGTCTGCAAGACATTACACAGACAATCAGGAGTGACATTTGAAAGAGGTAATAGATGTGTATAGTCTGCAAGGCATTACACAGACAATCAGGAGTGACATCTGGAAGAGGTAAAATATATGTATAGTCTGAAAGACATTACACAGACAATCAGGAGTGACATCTGGAAGAGGTAATTGATGTGTATAGTCTGCAAGATATTACACAGATGATCAGGAGTGACATCTGGAAGAGGTAATAGATGTGTATAGTCTGCAAGACATTACACAGATAATCGGCAGTGACATCTGAAAGAGGTAAAAGATATGTATGGTCTGCAAGACATTACACAGACAATCACGATTGACATCTGGAAGAGTTAATAGATGTGTATCGTCTGCAAGGTATTGCACAGACAATCAGGAGAGACATCTGAAAGTGGTAACAGATGTTTACCATTTGCAAGACATTACACAGTCAATCAGGAGTCACATCTGGAAGAGGTAATAGATGTGTATAGTCTGCAAGACATTACGCAGACAACCAGGAGTGACATCTGGAAGAGGTGAAAGATATGTATAGTCTGAAAGACATTACACAGACAATCAGGAGTGACACCTGAAAGAGATAACAGATGTGTGTAGTCTGCAAGACATTACACAGACAATCAGGAGTGACATCTGGAAGAGGTAATAGATGTGTATAGTCTGCAAGACATAACACAGACAATCAGGAGTGACATCTGGAAGAGGTAATCGATGTGTATAGTCAGCAAGACATTACGCAGATAATCAGGAGTGACATCTGGGAGAGGTAATAGATGTGTGTAGTCTGCAAGATATCACACAGATAATCAGGAGTGACATCTGGAAGAGGTAATAGATGTGTATAGTCTGCAAAACATGACCCAGACATTCACGACTGACATCTGAAATAGGTAATAGATGTATATAGTCTGCAAGATATTGGACAGATAATCAGGAGTGACATCTGGAAGAGGTAACTGATGTGTATAGTCAGCAAGACATTACACAGACAATCAGGATTGACGTCTGGAAGAGGTAAAAGATATGGAGAGTCTGAAAGACATTACGCAGACAATCAGGAGTGACATCTGGAAGAGGTAATACATGTGTATAATCTGCAAGACTTTACATAGACGAACTCGAGTGATATCTGGAAGAGGTTCTAGATGTGTATAGTCTGCAAGAAATTACAACGACAATCAGGAGTGACATCTGGAAGTAGTAACAGATGTGTATCGTCTGGAAGACATTACACAGACAATCAGGAGTGACATTTGAAAGAGGTAATAGATGTGTATAGTCTGCAAGGCATTACACAGACAATCAGGAGTGACATCTGGAAGAGGTAAAATATATGTATAATCTGAAAGACATTACGCAGACAATCAGGAGTGACATCTCGAAGAGGTAATAGATGTGTATGGACCGCAAGATATTGCACAGATAATCAGGAGTGACACCTGAAAGAGATAACAGATGTGTGTAGTCTGCAAGACATTACACAGACAATCAGGAGTGACATCTGGAAGAGGTAATAGATGTGTATAGTCTGCAAGGCATTACACAGACAATCAGGAGTGACATCTGGAAGAGGTAAAATATATGTATAGTCTGAAAGACATTACACAGACAATCAGGAGTGACATCTGGAAGAGGTAATTGATGTGTATAGTCTGCAAGATATTACACAGATGATCAGGAGTGATATCTGGAAGAGGTAATAGATGTGTATAGTCTGCAAGACATTACACAGATAATCGGCAGTGACATCTGAAAGAGGGAAAAGATATGTATAGTCTGCAAGACATTACACAGACAATCACGATTGACATCTGGAAGAGTTAATAGATGTGTATCGTCTGCAAGGTATTGCACAGACAATCAGGAGAGACATCTGAAAGAGGTAACAGATGTGTACCGTTTGCAAGACATTACACAGTCAATCAGGAGTCACATCTGGAAGAGGTAATAGATGTGTATAGTCTTCAAGACATTACGCAGACAACCAGGAGTGACATCTGGAAGAGGTGAAAGATATGTATAGTCTGAAAGACATTACACAGACAATCAGGAGTGACACCTGAAAGAGATAACAGATGTGTATAGTCTGCAAGACATTACACAGACAATCAGGAGTGACATCTGGAAGTGGTAATAGATGTGTATAGTCTGCAAGTCATAACAAAGACAATCAGGAGTGACATCTGGGAGAGGTAATAAATGTGTATAGTCTGCAAGACATTACATAGACACTCAGGAGTGAAATCTGCGCGGGGTAATAGATGTGTATAGTCTGCAAGACATTACACAGACAATCAGGAGTGACATCTGGAAGAGGTAATAGATGTGTACAGTCTCCAAGATATTACACAGATAATCAGGAGTGACATCTGGAAAAGGTAATAGATGTGTATAGTCTGCATGACATTACAAAGACAATCAGGAGTGACATCTGGAGGAGGTAATAGTTGTGTATAGTCTACAAGACATTACACAGATAATAAAGACATACATCTGGAAGAGGTAATAGACTTGTGTCGTCCTCAAGATATTACACAGATAATCAGGAGTGACATCTGGAAGTAGTAATGCATGTGTATAGTCTGCAAGACATTACACAGATAATCAGGAGTGACATCTTGAAGAGGTAATAGATGTGTATAGTCTGCAAGACATTACACAGATAATCAGGAGTGACATCTGGAAAAGATAATAGATGTGTATAGTCTGCAAGATATTACAAAGATAATCAGGAGTGACATCGGGAAGAGGTAATAGATGTGTATAGTCTGCAAGACATTACACAGAGAATCAGGAGTGACTTCTGGAAGAGTTAATCGATGTGTATATTCTCCAAGATATTACACAGATAATCAGGAGTGACATCTGGAAAAGGTAATAGATGTGTATAGTCTGCATGACATTACAAAGACAATCAGGAGTGACATCTGGAGGAGGTAATAGTTGTGTATAGTCTACAAGACATTACACAGATAATCAAGAGAGACATCTGGAAGAGGTAATAGACGTGTGTCGTCCTCAAGATATTACACAGATAATCAGGAGTGACATCTGGAAGTAGTAATGCATGTGTATAGTCTGCAAGACATTCCACAGATAATCAGGAGTGACATCTTGAAGAGTTAATAGATGTGTATAGTCTGCAAGACATTACACAGATAATCAGGAGTGACATCTGGAAAAGATAATAGATGTGTATAGTCTGCAAGATATTACAAAGATAATCAGGAGTGACATCTGGAAGAGGTAATACATGTGTATAGTCTGCAAGACTTTACATAGACGAACTCGAGTGATATCTGGAAGAGGTTCTAGATGTGTATAGTCTGCAAGAAATTACAACGACAATCAGGAGTGACATCTGGAAGTAGTAACAGATGTGTATCGTCTGGAAGACATTACACAGACAATCAGGAGTGACATTTGAAAGAGGTAATAGATGTGTATAGTCTGCAAGGCATTACACAGACAATCAGGAGTGACATCTGGAAGAGGTAAAATATATGTATAGTCTGAAAGACATTACACAGACAATCAGGAGTGACATCTGGAAGAGGTAATTGATGTGTATAGTCTGCAAGATATTACACAGATGATCAGGAGTGACATCTGGAAGAGGTAATAGATGTGTATAGTCTGCAAGACATTACACAGATAATCGGCAGTGACATCTGAAAGAGGTAAAAGATATGTATAGTCTGCAAGACAGTACACAGACAATCACGATTGACATCTGGAAGAGTTAATAGATGTGTATCGTCTGCAAGGAATTGCACAGACAATCAGGAGAGACATCTGAAAGAGGTAACAGATGTGTACCGTTTGCAAGACATTACACAGTCAATCAGGAGTCACATCTGGGAGAGGTAATAGATGTGTATAGTCTGCAAGACATTACGCAGACAACCAGGAGTGACATCTGGAAGAGGTGAAAGATATGTATAGTCTGAAAGACATTACACAGATAATCAGGAGTGACATCTGGAAAAGGTAATAGATGTGCATAGTCTGCATGACATTACACAGACAATCAGGAGTGACATCTGGAAGAGGTAATCGATGTGTATAGTCAGCAAGACATTACGCAGATAATCAGGAGTGACATCTGGGAGAGTTAATAGATGTGTGTAGTCTGCAAGATATCACACAGATAATCAGGAGTGACATCTGGAAGAGGTAATAGATGTGGAAAGTCTGCAAAACATGACCCAGACATTCACGACTGACATCTGAAAGAGGTAATAGATGTATATAGTCTGCAAGATATTGGACAGATAATCAGGAGTGACATCTGGAAGAGGTAACTGATGTGCATAGTCAGCAAGACATTACACAGACAATCAGGAGTGACGTCTGGAAGAAGTAAAAGATATGGAGAGTCTGAAAGACATTACGCAGACAATCAGGAGTGACATCTGGAAGAGGTAATACATGTGTATAGTCTGCAAGACATTACATAGACGAACTCGAGTGATATCTGGAAGAGGTTCTAGATGTGTATAGTCTGCAAGAAATTACAACGACAATCAGGAGTGACATCTGGAAGTAGTAACAGATGTGTATCGTCTGGAAGACATTACACAGACAATCAGGAGTGACATTTGAAAGAGGTAATAGATGTGTATAGTCTGCAAGGCATTACACAGACAATCAGGAGTGACATCTGGAAGAGGTAAAATATATGTATAGTCTGAAAGACATTACACAGACAATCAGGAGTGACATCTCGAAGAGGTAATAGATGTGTATGGTCCGCAAGATATTGCACAGATAATCAGAAGTGAGATCTTGAAGAGGTAATAGATGTGTATAGTCTGCAAGACATTACACAGACAATCAAGAGTGACATTTGAAAGAGGTAATAGATGTGTATAGTCTGCAAGGCATTACACAGACAATCAGGAGTGACATCTGGAAGAGGTAAAATATATCTATAGTCTGAAAGACATTACACAGACAATCAGGAGTGACATCTGGAAGAGGTAATTGATGTGTATAGTCTGCAAGATATTACACAGATGATCAGGAGTGACATCTGGAAGAGGTAATAGATGTGTATAGTCTGCAAGACATTACACAGATAATCGGCAGTGACATCTGAAAGAGGTAAAAGATATGTATGGTCTGCAAGACATTACACAGACAATCACGATTGACATCTGGAAGAGTTAATAGATGTGTATCGTCTGCAAGGTATTGCACAATCAGGACAATCAGGAGAGACATCTGAAAGTGGTAACAGATGTTTACCATTTGCAAGACATTACACAGTCAATCAGGAGTCACATCTGGAAGAGGTAATAGATGTGTATAGTCTGCAAGACATTACGCAGACAACCAGGAGTGACATCTGGAAGAGGTGAAAGATATGTATAGTCTGAAAGACATTACACAGACAATCAGGAGTGACACCTGAAAGAGATAACAGATGTGTGTAGTCTGCAAGACATTACACAGACAATCAGGAGTGACATCTGGAAGAGGTAATAGATGTGTATAGTATGCAAGACATAACACAGACAATCAGGAGTGACATCTGGAAAAGGTAATAGATGTGCATAGTCTGCATGAAATTACACAGACAATCAGGAGTGACATCTGGAAGAGGTAATCGATGTGTATAGTCAGCAAGACATTACGCAGATAATCAGGAGTGACATCTGGGAGAGGTAATAGATGTGTGTAGTCTGCAAGATATCACACAGATAATCAGGAGTGACATCTGGAAGAGGTAATAGATGTGTATAGTCTGCAAAACATGACCCAGACATTCACGACTGACATCTGAAAGAGGTAATAGATGTATATAGTCTGCAAGATATTGGACCGATAATCAGGAGTGACATCTGGAAGAGGTAACTGATGTGTATAGTCAGCAAGACATTACACAGACAATCAGGAGTGACGTCTGGAAGAGGTAAAAGATATGTATAGTCTGAAAGACATTACACAGACAATCAGGAGTGACATCTCGAAGAGGTAATAGATGTGTATGGTTCGCAAGATATTGCACAGATAATCAGAAGTGAGATCTTGAAGAGGTAATAGATGTGTATAGTCTGCAAGACATTACGCAGACAATCAGGAGTGACATCTGGAAGAGGTAATACATGTGTATAGTCTGCAAGACATTACATAGACGAACTCGAGTGATATCTGGAAGAGGTTCTAGATGTGTATAGTCTGCAAGAAATTACAACGACAATCAGGAGTGACATCTGGAAGTAGTAACAGATGTGTATCGTCTGGAAGACATTACACAGACAATCAGGAGTGACATTTGAAAGAGGTAATAGATGTGTATAGTCTGCAAGGCATTACACAGACAATCAGGAGTGACATCTGGAAGAGGTAAAATATATGTATAGTCTGAAAGACATTACACAGACAATCAGGAGTGACATCTCGAAGAGGTAATAGATGTGTATGGTCCGCAAGATATTGCACAGATAATCAGAAGTGAGATCTTGAAGAGGTAATAGATGTGTATAGTCTGCAAGACATTACACAGACAATCAGGAGTGACATTTGAAAGAGGTAATAGATGTGTATAGTCTGCAAGGCATTACACAGACAATCAGGAGTGACATCTGGAAGAGGTAAAATATATGGATAGTCTGAAAGACATTACACAGACAATCAGGAGTGACATCTGGAAGAGGTAATTGATGTGTATAGTCTGCAAGATATTACACAGATGATCAGGAGTGACATCTGGAAGAGGTAATAGATGTGTATAGTCTGCAAGACATTACACAGATAATCGGCAGTGACATCTGAAAGAGGTAAAAGATATGTATAGTCTGCAAGACATTACACAGACAATCACGATTGACATCTGGAAGAGTTAATAGATGTGTATCGTCTGCAAGGTATTGCACAGACAATCAGGAGAGACATCTGAAAGAGGTAACAGATGTGTACCGTTTGCAAGACATTACACAGTCAATCAGGAGTCACATCTGGAAGAGGTAATAGATGTGTATAGTCTGCAAGACATTACGCAGACAACCAGGAGTGACATCTGGAAGAGGTGAAAGATATGTATAGTCTGAAAGACATTACACAGATAATCAGGAGTGACATCTGGAAAAGGTAACAGATGTGCATAGTCTGCATGACATTACACAGACAATCAGGAGTGACATCTGGAAGAGGTAATCGATGTGTATAGTCAGCAAGACATTACGCAGATAATCAGGAGTGACATCTGGGAGAGTTAATAGATGTGTGTAGTCTGCAAGATATCACACAGATAATCAGGAGTGACATCTGGAAGAGGTAATAGATGTGGAAAGTCTGCAAAACATGACCCAGACATTCACGACTGACATCTGAAAGAGGTAATAGATGTATATAGTCTGCAAGATATTGGACAGATAATCAGGAGTGACATCTGGAAGAGGTAACTGATGTGCATAGTCAGCAAGACATTACACAGACAATCAGGAGTGACGTCTGGAAGAAATAAAAGATATGGAGAGTCTGAAAGACATTACGCAGACAATCAGGAGTGACATCTGGAAGAGGTAATACATGTGTATAGTCTGCAAGACATTACATAGACGAACTCGAGTGATATCTGGAAGAGGTTCTAGATGTGTATAGTCTGCAAGAAATTACAACGACAATCAGGAGTGACATCTGGAAGTAGTAACAGATGTGTATCGTCTGGAAGACATTACACAGACAATCAGGAGTGACATTTGAAAGAGGTAATAGATGTGTATAGTCTGCAAGGCATTACACAGACAATCAGGAGTGACATCTGGAAGAGGTAAAATATATGTATAGTCTGAAAGACATTACACAGACAATCAGGAGTGACATCTGGAAGAGGTAATAGATGTGTATGGTCCGCAAGATATTGCACAGATAATCAGAAGTGAGATCTTGAAGAGGTAATAGATGTGTATAGTCTGCAAGACATTACACAGACAATCAAGAGTGACATTTGAAAGAGGTAATAGATGTGTATAGTCTGCAAGGCATTACACAGACAATCAGGAGTGACATCTGGAAGAGGTAAAATATATGTATAGTCTGAAAGACATTACACAGACAATCAGGAGTGACATCTGAAGAGGTAATTGATGTGTATAGTCTGCAAGATATTACACAGATGATCAGGAGTGACATCTGGAAGAGGTAATAGATGTGTATAGTCTGCAAGACATTACACAGATAATCGGCAGTGACATCTGAAAGAGGTAAAAGATATGTATGGTCTGCAAGACATTACACAGACAATCACGATTGACATCTGGAAGAGTTAATAGATGTGTATCGTCTGCAAGGTATTGCACAGACAATCAGGAGAGACATCTGAAAGTGGTAACAGATGTTTACCATTTGCAAGACATTACACAGTCAATCAGGAGTCACATCTGGAAGAGGTAATAGATGTGTATAGTCTGCAAGACATTACGCAGACAACCAGGAGTGACATCTGGAAGAGGTGAAAGATATGTACAGTCAGAAAGACATTACACAGACAATCAGGAGTGACACCTGAAAGAGATAACAGATGTGTGTAGTCTGCAAGACATTACACAGACAATCAGGAGTGACATCTGGAAGAGGTAATAGATGTGTATAGTATGCAAGACATAACACAGACAATCAGGAGTGACATCTGGAAAAGGTAACAGATGTGCATAGTCTGCATGAAATTACACAGACAATCAGGAGTGACATCTGGAAGAGGTAATCGATGTGTATAGTCAGCAAGACATTACGCAGATAATCAGGAGTGACATCTGGGAGAGGTAATAGATGTGTGTAGTCTGCAAGATATCACACAGATAATCAGGAGTGACATCTGGAAGAGGTAATAGATGTGGAAAGTCTGCAAAACATGACCCAGACATTCACGACTGACATCTGAAAGAGGTAATAGATGTATATAGTCTGCAAGATATTGGACAGATAATCAGGAGTGACATCTGGAAGAGGTAACTGATGTGTATAGTCAGCAAGACATTACACAGACAATCAGGAGTGACGTCTGGAAGAGGTAAAAGATATGGAGAGTCTGAAAGACATTACGCAGACAATCAGGAGTGACATCTGGAAGAGGTAATACATGTGTATAGTCTGCAAGACATTACATAGACGAACTCGAGTGATATCTGGAAGAGGTTCTAGATGTGTATAGTCTGCAAGAAATTACAACGACAATCAGGAGTGACATCTGGAAGTAGTAACAGATGTGTATCGTCTGGAAGACATTACACAGACAATCAGGAGTGACATTTGAAAGAGGTAATAGATGTGTATAGTCTGCAAGGCATTACACAGACAATCAGGAGTGACATCTGGAAGAGGTAAAATATATGTATAGTCTGAAAGACATTACACAGACAATCAGGAGTGACATCTCGAAGAGGTAATAGATGTGTATGGTCCGCAAGATATTGCACAGATAATCAGAAGTGAGATCTTGAAGAGGTAATAGATGTGTATAGTCTGCAAGACATTACACAGACAATCAGGAGTGACATTTGAAAGAGGTAATAGATGTGTATAGTCTGCAAGGCATTACACAGACAATCAGGAGTGACATCTGGAAGAGGTAAAATATATGTATATTCTGAAAGACATTACACAGACAATCAGGAGTGACATCTGGAAGAGGTAATTGATGTGTATAGTCTGCAAGATATTACACAGATGAGCAGGAGTGACATCTGGAAGAGGTAATAGATGTGTATAGTCTGCAAGACATTACACAGATAATCGGCAGTGACATCTGAAAGAGGTAAAAGATATGTATAGTCTGCAAGACATTACACAGACAATCACGATTGACATCTGGAAGAGTTAATAGATGTGTATCGTCTGCAAGGTATTGCACAGACAATCAGGAGAGACATCTGAAAGAGGTAACAAATGTGTACCATTTGCAAGACATTACACAGTCAATCAGGAGTCACATCTGGAAGAGGTAATAGATGTGTATAGTCTGCAAGACATTCCGCAGACAACCAGGAGTGACATCTGGAAGAGGTGAAAGATATGTATAGTCTGAAAGACATTACACAGACAATCAGGAGTGACACCTGAAAGAGATAACAGATGTGTATAGTCTGCAAGACATTACACAGACAATCAGGAGTGACATCTGGAAGTGGTAATAGATGTGTATAGTCTGCAAGACATAACACAGACAATCAGGAGTGACATCTGGAAGAGGTAATAAATGTGTATAGTCTGCAAGACATTACATAGACACTCAGGAGTGAAATCTGCGCGGGGTAATAGATGTGTATAGTCTGCAAGACATTACACAGACAATCAGGAGTGACATCTGGAAGAGGTAATAGATGTGTATAGTCTCCAAGATATTACACAGATAATCAGGAGTGACATCTGGAAAAGGTAATAGATGTGTATAGTCTGCATGACATTACAAAGACAATCAGGAGTGACATCTGGAGGAGGTAATAGTTGTGTATAGTCTACAAGACATTACATAGACGAACTCGAGTGATATCTGGAAGAGGTTCTAGATGTGTATAGTCTGCAAGAAATTACAACGACAATCAGGAGTGACATCTGGAAGTAGTAACAGATGTGTATCGTCTGGAAGACATTACACAGACAATCAGGAGTGACATTTGAAAGAGGTAATAGATGTGTATAGTCTGCAAGGCATTACACAGACAATCAGGAGTGACATCTGGAAGAGGTAAAATATATGTATAGTCTGAAAGACATTACACAGACAATCAGGAGTGACATCTGGAAGAGGTAATAGATGTGTATGGTCCGCAAGATATTGCACAGATAATCAGAAGTGAGATCTTGAAGAGGTAATAGATGTGTATAGTCTGCAAGACATTACACAGACAATCAAGAGTGACATTTGAAAGAGGTAATAGATGTGTATAGTCTGCAAGGCATTACACAGACAATCAGGAGTGACATCTGGAAGAGGTAAAATATATGTATAGTCTGAAAGACATTACACAGACAATCAGGAGTGACATCTGAAGAGGTAATTGATGTGTATAGTCTGCAAGATATTACACAGATGATCAGGAGTGACATCTGGAAGAGGTAATAGATGTGTATAGTCTGCAAGACATTACACAGATAATCGGCAGTGACATCTGAAAGAGGTAAAAGATATGTATGGTCTGCAAGACATTACACAGACAATCACGATTGACATCTGGAAGAGTTAATAGATGTGTATCGTCTGCAAGGTATTGCACAGACAATCAGGAGAGACATCTGAAAGTGGTAACAGATGTTTACCATTTGCAAGACATTACACAGTCAATCAGGAGTCACATCTGGAAGAGGTAATAGATGTGTATAGTCTGCAAGACATTACGCAGACAACCAGGAGTGACATCTGGAAGAGGTGAAAGATATGTACAGTCTGAAAGACATTACACAGACAATCAGGAGTGACACCTGAAAGAGATAACAGATGTGTGTAGTCTGCAAGACATTACACAGACAATCAGGAGTGACATCTGGAAGAGGTAATAGATGTGTATAGTATGCAAGACATAACACAGACAATCAGGAGTGACATCTGGAAAAGGTAACAGATGTGCATAGTCTGCATGAAATTACACAGACAATCAGGAGTGACATCTGGAAGAGGTAATCGATGTGTATAGTCAGCAAGACATTACGCAGATAATCAGGAGTGACATCTGGGAGAGGTAATAGATGTGTGTAGTCTGCAAGATATCACACAGATAATCAGGAGTGACATCTGGAAGAGGTAATAGATGTGGAAAGTCTGCAAAACATGACCCAGACATTCACGACTGACATCTGAAAGAGGTAATAGATGTATATAGTCTGCAAGATATTGGACAGATAATCAGGAGTGACATCTGGAAGAGGTAACTGATGTGTATAGTCAGCAAGACATTACACAGACAATCAGGAGTGACGTCTGGAAGAGGTAAAAGATATGGAGAGTCTGAAAGACATTACGCAGACAATCAGGAGTGACATCTGGAAGAGGTAATACATGTGTATAGTCTGCAAGACATTACATAGACGAACTCGAGTGATATCTGGAAGAGGTTCTAGATGTGTATAGTCTGCAAGAAATTACAACGACAATCAGGAGTGACATCTGGAAGTAGTAACAGATGTGTATCGTCTGGAAGACATTACACAGACAATCAGGAGTGACATTTGAAAGAGGTAATAGATGTGTATAGTCTGCAAGGCATTACACAGACAATCAGGAGTGACATCTGGAAGAGGTAAAATATATGTATATTCTGAAAGACATTACACAGACAATCAGGAGTGACATCTGGAAGAGGTAATTGATGTGTATAGTCTGCAAGATATTACACAGATGAGCAGGAGTGACATCTGGAAGAGGTAATAGATGTGTATAGTCTGCAAGACATTACACAGATAATCGGCAGTGACATCTGAAAGAGGTAAAAGATATGTATAGTCTGCAAGACATTACACAGACAATCACGATTGACATCTGGAAGAGTTAATAGATGTGTATCGTCTGCAAGGTATTGCACAGACAATCAGGAGAGACATCTGAAAGAGGTAACAAATGTGTACCATTTGCAAGACATTACACAGTCAATCAGGAGTCACATCTGGAAGAGGTAATAGATGTGTATAGTCTGCAAGACATTCCGCAGACAACCAGGAGTGACATCTGGAAGAGGTGAAAGATATGTATAGTCTGAAAGACATTACACAGACAATCAGGAGTGACACCTGAAAGAGATAACAGATGTGTATAGTCTGCAAGACATTACACAGACAATCAGGAGTGACATCTGGAAGTGGTAATAGATGTGTATAGTCTGCAAGACATAACACAGACAATCAGGAGTGACATCTGGAAGAGGTAATAAATGTGTATAGTCTGCAAGACATTACATAGACACTCAGGAGTGAAATCTGCGCGGGGTAATAGATGTGTATAGTCTGCAAGACATTACACAGACAATCAGGAGTGACATCTGGAAGAGGTAATAGATGTGTATAGTCTCCAAGATATTACACAGATAATCAGGAGTGACATCTGGAAAAGGTAATAGATGTGTATAGTCTGCATGACATTACATAGACGAACTCGAGTGATATCTGGAAGAGGTTCTAGATGTGTATAGTCTGCAAGAAATTACAACGACAATCAGGAGTGACATCTGGAAGTAGTAACAGATGTGTATCGTCTGGAAGACATTACACAGACAATCAGGAGTGACATTTGAAAGAGGTAATAGATGTGTATAGTCTGCAAGGCATTACACAGACAATCAGGAGTGACATCTGGAAGAGGTAAAATATATGTATAGTCTGAAAGACATTACACAGACAATCAGGAGTGACATCTGGAAGAGGTAATAGATGTGTATGGTCCGCAAGATATTGCACAGATAATCAGAAGTGAGATCTTGAAGAGGTAATAGATGTGTATAGTCTGCAAGACATTACACAGACAATCAAGAGTGACATTTGAAAGAGGTAATAGATGTGTATAGTCTGCAAGGCATTACACAGACAATCAGGAGTGACATCTGGAAGAGGTAAAATATATGTATAGTCTGAAAGACATTACACAGACAATCAGGAGTGACATCTGAAGAGGTAATTGATGTGTATAGTCTGCAAGATATTACACAGATGATCAGGAGTGACATCTGGAAGAGGTAATAGATGTGTATAGTCTGCAAGACATTACACAGATAATCGGCAGTGACATCTGAAAGAGGTAAAAGATATGTATGGTCTGCAAGACATTACACAGACAATCACGATTGACATCTGGAAGAGTTAATAGATGTGTATCGTCTGCAAGGTATTGCACAGACAATCAGGAGAGACATCTGAAAGTGGTAACAGATGTTTACCATTTGCAAGACATTACACAGTCAATCAGGAGTCACATCTGGAAGAGGTAATAGATGTGTATAGTCTGCAAGACATTACGCAGACAACCAGGAGTGACATCTGGAAGAGGTGAAAGATATGTACAGTCTGAAAGACATTACACAGACAATCAGGAGTGACACCTGAAAGAGATAACAGATGTGTGTAGTCTGCAAGACATTACACAGACAATCAGGAGTGACATCTGGAAGAGGTAATAGATGTGTATAGTATGCAAGACATAACACAGACAATCAGGAGTGACATCTGGAAAAGGTAACAGATGTGCATAGTCTGCATGAAATTACACAGACAATCAGGAGTGACATCTGGAAGAGGTAATCGATGTGTATAGTCAGCAAGACATTACGCAGATAATCAGGAGTGACATCTGGGAGAGGTAATAGATGTGTGTAGTCTGCAAGATATCACACAGATAATCAGGAGTGACATCTGGAAGAGGTAATAGATGTGGAAAGTCTGCAAAACATGACCCAGACATTCACGACTGACATCTGAAAGAGGTAATAGATGTATATAGTCTGCAAGATATTGGACAGATAATCAGGAGTGACATCTGGAAGAGGTAACTGATGTGTATAGTCAGCAAGACATTACACAGACAATCAGGAGTGACGTCTGGAAGAGGTAAAAGATATGGAGAGTCTGAAAGACATTACGCAGACAATCAGGAGTGACATCTGGAAGAGGTAATACATGTGTATAGTCTGCAAGACATTACATAGACGAACTCGAGTGATATCTGGAAGAGGTTCTAGATGTGTATAGTCTGCAAGAAATTACAACGACAATCAGGAGTGACATCTGGAAGTAGTAACAGATGTGTATCGTCTGGAAGACATTACACAGACAATCAGGAGTGACATTTGAAAGAGGTAATAGATGTGTATAGTCTGCAAGGCATTACACAGACAATCAGGAGTGACATCTGGAAGAGGTAAAATATATGTATAGTCTGAAAGACATTACACAGACAATCAGGAGTGACATCTCGAAGAGGTAATAGATGTGTATGGTCCGCAAGATATTGCACAGATAATCAGAAGTGAGATCTTGAAGAGGTAATAGATGTGTATAGTCTGCAAGACATTACACAGACAATCAGGAGTGACATTTGAAAGAGGTAATAGATGTGTATAGTCTGCAAGGCATTACACAGACAATCAGGAGTGACATCTGGAAGAGGTAAAATATATGTATATTCTGAAAGACATTACACAGACAATCAGGAGTGACATCTGGAAGAGGTAATTGATGTGTATAGTCTGCAAGATATTACACAGATGAGCAGGAGTGACATCTGGAAGAGGTAATAGATGTGTATAGTCTGCAAGACATTACACAGATAATCGGCAGTGACATCTGAAAGAGGTAAAAGATATGTATAGTCTGCAAGACATTACACAGACAATCACGATTGACATCTGGAAGAGTTAATAGATGTGTATCGTCTGCAAGGTATTGCACAGACAATCAGGAGAGACATCTGAAAGAGGTAACAAATGTGTACCATTTGCAAGACATTACACAGTCAATCAGGAGTCACATCTGGAAGAGGTAATAGATGTGTATAGTCTGCAAGACATTCCGCAGACAACCAGGAGTGACATCTGGAAGAGGTGAAAGATATGTATAGTCTGAAAGACATTACACAGACAATCAGGAGTGACACCTGAAAGAGATAACAGATGTGTATAGTCTGCAAGACATTACACAGACAATCAGGAGTGACATCTGGAAGTGGTAATAGATGTGTATAGTCTGCAAGACATAACACAGACAATCAGGAGTGACATCTGGAAGAGGTAATAAATGTGTATAGTCTGCAAGACATTACATAGACACTCAGGAGTGAAATCTGCGCGGGGTAATAGATGTGTATAGTCTGCAAGACATTACACAGACAATCAGGAGTGACATCTGGAAGAGGTAATAGATGTGTATAGTCTCCAAGATATTACACAGATAATCAGGAGTGACATCTGGAAAAGGTAATAGATGTGTATAGTCTGCATGACATTACAAAGACAATCAGGAGTGACATCTGGAGGAGGTAATAGTTGTGTATAGTCTACAAGACATTACACAGATAATCAAGAGAGACATCTGGAAGAGGTAATAGACGTGTGTCGTCCTCAAGATATTACACAGATAATCAGGAGTGACATCTGGAAGTAGTAATGCATGTGTATAGTCTGCAAGACATTACACAGATAATCAGGAGTGACATCTTGAAGAGGTAATAGATGTGTATAGTCTGCAAGACATTACACAGATAATCAGGAGTGACATCTGGAAAAGATAATAGATGTGTATAGTCTGCAAGATATTACAAAGATAATCAGGAGTGACATCGGGAAGAGGTAATAGATGTGTATAGTCTGCAAGACATTACACAGAGAATCAGGAGTGACTTCTGGAAGAGGTAATAGATGTGTATAGTCTGCAAGACATTACACAGACAATCAGGAGTGACATCTGGAAGAGATAATAGATGTGTATAGTCTGCAAGATATTACACAGATAATCAGGAGTAACATCTGGAAAAGGTAAGAGATGTGGATACTCTGAAAGACATTACATATTCAATCAGGAGTGACACCTGGAAGAGATCATCGATGTGTATAGACTGTAAGACATGACACAGATAATCAGGAGTGACATCTGGAAAAGATAATAGATGTGTATAGTCTGCAAGATATTACAAAGATAATCAGGAGTGACATCGGGAAGAGTTAATAGATGTGTATAATCTGCAAGACATTACACAGACAATCAGGAGTGACATCTGGAGGAGGTAATAGATGTGTATCGTCTGCAAGGTATTGCACAGACAATCAGGAGAGACATCTGAAAGTGGTAACAGATGTTTACCATTTGCAAGACATTACACAGTCAATCAGGAGTCACATCTGGAAGAGGTAATAGATGTGTATAGTCTGCAAGACATTACGCAGACAATCAGGAGTGACATCTGGAAGAGGTGAAAGATATGTATAGTCTGAAAGACATTACACAGACAATCAGGAGTGACACCTGAAAGAGATAACAGATGTGTGTAGTCTGCAAGACATTACACAGACAATCAGGAGTGACATCTGGAAGAGGTAATAGATGTGTATAGTATGCAAGACATAACACAGACAATCAGGAGTGACATCTGGAAAAGGTAACAGATGTGCATAGTCTGCATGAAATTACACAGACAATCAGGAGTGACATCTGGAAGAGGTAATCGATGTGTATAGTCAGCAAGACATTACGCAGATAATCAGGAGTGACATCTGGGAGAGGTAATAGATGTGTGTAGTCTGCAAGATATCACACAGATAATCAGGAGTGACATCTGGAAGAGGTAATAGATGTGGAAAGTCTGCAAAACATGACCCAGACATTCACGACTGACATCTGAAAGAGGTAATAGATGTATATAGTCTGCAAGATATTGGACAGATAATCAGGAGTGACATCTGGAAGAGGTAACTGATGTGTATAGTCAGCAAGACATTACACAGACAATCAGGAGTGACGTCTGGAAGAGGTAAAAGATATGGAGAGTCTGAAAGACATTACGCAGACAATCAGGAGTGACATCTGGAAGAGGTAATACATGTGTATAGTCTGCAAGACATTACATAGACGAACTCGAGTGATATCTGGAAGAGGTTCTAGATGTGTATAGTCTGCAAGAAATTACAACGACAATCAGGAGTGACATCTGGAAGTAGTAACAGATGTGTATCGTCTGGAAGACATTACACAGACAATCAGGAGTGACATTTGAAAGAGGTAATAGATGTGTATAGTCTGCAAGGCATTACACAGACAATCAGGAGTGACATCTGGAAGAGGTAAAATATATGTATAGTCTGAAAGACATTACACAGACAATCAGGAGTGACATCTCGAAGAGGTAATAGATGTGTATGGTCCGCAAGATATTGCACAGATAATCAGAAGTGAGATCTTGAAGAGGTAATAGATGTGTATAGTCTGCAAGACATTACACAGACAATCAGGAGTGACATTTGAAAGAGGTAATAGATGTGTATAGTCTGCAAGGCATTACACAGACAATCAGGAGTGACATCTGGAAGAGGTAAAATATATGTATATTCTGAAAGACATTACACAGACAATCAGGAGTGACATCTGGAAGAGGTAATTGATGTGTATAGTCTGCAAGATATTACACAGATGAGCAGGAGTGACATCTGGAAGAGGTAATAGATGTGTATAGTCTGCAAGACATTACACAGATAATCGGCAGTGACATCTGAAAGAGGTAAAAGATATGTATAGTCTGCAAGACATTACACAGACAATCACGATTGACATCTGGAAGAGTTAATAGATGTGTATCGTCTGCAAGGTATTGCACAGACAATCAGGAGAGACATCTGAAAGAGGTAACAAATGTGTACCATTTGCAAGACATTACACAGTCAATCAGGAGTCACATCTGGAAGAGGTAATAGATGTGTATAGTCTGCAAGACATTCCGCAGACAACCAGGAGTGACATCTGGAAGAGGTGAAAGATATGTATAGTCTGAAAGACATTACACAGACAATCAGGAGTGACACCTGAAAGAGATAACAGATGTGTATAGTCTGCAAGACATTACACAGACAATCAGGAGTGACATCTGGAAGTGGTAATAGATGTGTATAGTCTGCAAGACATAACACAGACAATCAGGAGTGACATCTGGAAGAGGTAATAAATGTGTATAGTCTGCAAGACATTACATAGACACTCAGGAGTGAAATCTGCGCGGGGTAATAGATGTGTATAGTCTGCAAGACATTACACAGACAATCAGGAGTGACATCTGGAAGAGGTAATAGATGTGTATAGTCTCCAAGATATTACACAGATAATCAGGAGTGACATCTGGAAAAGGTAATAGATGTGTATAGTCTGCATGACATTACAAAGACAATCAGGAATGACATCTGGAGGAGGTAATAGTTGTGTATAGTTTACAAGACATTACACAGATAATCAAGAGAGACATCTGGAAGAGGTAATAGACGTGTGTCGTCCTCAAGATATTACACAGATAATCAGGAGTGACATCTGGAAGTAGTAATGCATGTGTATAGTCTGCAAGACATTACACAGATAATCAGGAGTGACATCTTGAAGAGGTAATAGATGTGTATAGTCTGCAAGACATTACACAGATAATCAGGAGTGACATCTGGAAAAGATAATAGATGTGTATAGTCTGCAAGATATTACAAAGATAATCAGGAGTGACATCGGGAAGAGGTAATAGATGTGTATAGTCTGCAAGACATTACACAGAGAATCAGGAGTGACTTCTGGAAGAGGTAATAGATGTGTATAGTCTGCAAGACATTACACAGACAATCAGGAGTGACATCTGGAAGAGATAATAGATGTGTATAGTCTGCAAGATATTACACAGATAATCAGGAGTAACATCTGGAAAAGGTAATAGATGTGGATACTCTGAAAGACATTACATATTCAATCAGGAGTGACATCTGGAAGAGATCATCGATGTGTATAGACTGTAAGACATGACACAGATAATCAGGAGTGACATCTGGAAAAGATAATAGATGTGTATAGTCTGCAAGATATTACAAAGATAATCAGGAGTGACATCGGGAAGAGTTAATAGATGTGTATAATCTGCAAGACATTACACAGACAATCAGGAGTGACATCTGGAGGAGGTAATAGATGTGTATCGTCTGCAAGGTATTGCACAGACAATCAGGAGAGACATCTGAAAGTGGTAACAGATGTTTACCATTTGCAAGACATTACACAGTCAATCAGGAGTCACATCTGGAAGAGGTAATAGATGTGTATAGTCTGCAAGACATTACGCAGACAACCAGGAGTGACATCTGGAAGAGGTGAAAGATATGTATAGTCTGAAAGACATTACACAGACAATCAGGAGTGACACCTGAAAGAGATAACAGATGTGTGTAGTCTGCAAGACATTACACAGACAATCAGGAGTGACATCTGGAAGAGGTAATCGATGTGTATAGTCAGCAAGACATTACGCAGATAATCAGGAGTGACATCTGGGAGAGGTAATAGATGTGTGTAGTCTGCAAGATATCACACAGATAATCAGGAGTGACATCTGGAAGAGGTAATAGATGTGTATAGTCTGCAAAACATGACCCAGACATTCACGACTGACATCTGAAAGAGGTAATAGATGTATATAGTCTGCAAGATATTGGACAGATAATCAGGAGTGACATCTGGAAGAGGTAACTGATGTGTATAGTCAGCAAGACATTACACAGACAATCAGGAGTGACGTCTGGAAGAGGTAAAAGATATGGAGAGTCTGAAAGACATTACGCAGACAATCAGGAGTGACATCTGGAAGAGGTAATACATGTGTATAGTCTGCAAGACTTTACATAGACGAACTCGAGTGATATCTGGAAGAGGTTCTAGATGTGTATAGTCTGCAAGAAATTACAACGACAATCAGGAGTGACATCTGGAAGTAGTAACAGATGTGTATCGTCTGGAAGACATTACACAGACAATCAGGAGTGACATTTGAAAGAGGTAATAGATGTGTATAGTCTGCAAGGCATTACACAGACAATCAGGAGTGACATCTGGAAGAGGTAAAATATATGTATAGTCTGAAAGACATTACACAGACAATCAGGAGTGACATCTGGAAGAGGTAATAGATGTGTATGGTCCGCAAGATATTGCACAGATAATCAGAAGTGAGGTCTTGAAGAGGTAATAGATGTGTATAGTCTGCAAGACATTACACAGACAATCAGGAGTGACATTTGAAAGAGGTAATAGATGTGTATAGTCTGCAAGGCATTACACAGACAATCAGGAGTGACATCTGGAAGAGGTAAAATATATGTATAGTCTGAAAGACATTACACAGACAATCAGGAGTGACATCTGGAAGAGGTAATTGATGTGTATAGTCTGCAAGATATTACACAGATGATCAGGAGTGACATCTGGAAGAGGTAATAGATGTGTATAGTCTGCAAGACATTACGCAGACAACCAGGAGTGACATCTGGAAGAGGTGAAAGATATGTATAGTCTGAAAGACATTACACAGATAATCAGGAGTGACATCTGGAAAAGGTAACAGATGTGCATAGTCTGCATGACATTACACAGAAAATCAGGAGTGACATCTGGAAGAGGTAATCGATGTGTATAGTCAGCAAGACATTACGCAGATAATCAGGAGTGACATCTGGGAGAGGTAATAGATGTGTGTAGTCTGCAAGATATCACACAGATAATCAGGAGTGACATCTGGAAGAGGTAATAGATGTGGAAAGTCTGCAAAACATGACCCAGACATTCACGACTGACATCTGAAAGAGGTAATAGATGTATATAGTCTGCAAGATATTGGACAGATAATCAGGAGTGACATCTGGAAGAGGTAACTGATGTGCATAGTCAGCAAGACATTACACAGACAATCAGGAGTGACGTCTGGAAGAAGTAAAAGATATGGAGAGTCTGAAAGACATTACGCAGACAATCAGGAGTGACATCTGGAAGAGGTAATACATGTGTATAGTCTGCAAGACATTACATAGACGAACTCGAGTGATATCTGGAAGAGGTTCTAGATGTGTATAGTCTGCAAGAAATTACAACGACAATCAGGAGTGACATCTGGAAGTAGTAACAGATGTGTATCGTCTGGAAGACATTACACAGACAATCAGGAGTGACATTTGAAAGAGGTAATAGATGTGTATAGTCTGCAAGGCATTACACAGACAATCAGGAGTGACATCTGGAAGAGGTAAAATATATGTATAGTCTGAAAGACATTACACAGACAATCAGGAGTGACATCTGGAAGAGGTAATAGATGTGTATGGTCCGCAAGATATTGCACAGATAAACAGAAGTGAGATCTTGAAGAGGTAATAGATGTGTATAGTCTGCAAGACATTACACAGACAATCAAGAGTGACATTTGAAAGAGGTAATAGATGTGTATAGTCTGCAAGGCATTACACAGACAATCAGGAGTGACATCTGGAAGAGGTAAAATATATGGATTGTCTGAAAGACATTACACAGACAATCAGGAGTGACATCTGGAAGAGGTAATTGATGTGTATAGTCTGCAAGATATTACACAGATGATCAGGAGTGACATCTGGAAGAGGTAATAGATGTGTATAGTCTGCAAGACATTACACAGATAATCGGCAGTGACATCTGAAAGAGGTAAAAGATATGTATGGTCTGCAAGACATTACACAGACAATCACGATTGACATCTGGAAGAGTTAATAGATGTGTATCGTCTGCAAGGTATTGCACAGACAATCAGGAGAGACATCTGAAAGTGGTAACAGATGTTTACCATTTGCAAGACATTACACAGTCAATCAGGAGTCACATCTGGAAGAGGTAATAGATGTGTATAGTATGCAAGACATAACACAGACAATCAGGAGTGACATCTGGAAGAGGTGAAAGATATGTATAGTCTGAAAGACATTACACAGACAATCAGGAGTGACACCTGAAAGAGATAACAGATGTGTGTAGTCTGCAAGACATTACACAGACAATCAGGAGTGACATCTGGAAGAGGTAATAGATGTGTATAGTATGCAAGACATAACACAGACAATCAGGAGTGACATCTGGAAAAGGTAATAGATGTGCATAGTCTGCATGAAATTACACAGACAATCAGGAGTGACATCTGGAAGAGGTAATCGATGTGTATAGTCTGCAAGATATTACACAGATAATCAGGAGTAACATCTGGAAAAGGTAATAGATGTGGATACTCTGAAAGACATTACATATTCAATCAGGAGTGACATCTGGAAGAGATCATCGATGTGTATAGACTGTAAGACATTACACAGATAATCAGGAGTGACATCTTGAAGAGGTAATAGATGTGTATAGTCTGCAAGACATTACACAGATAATCAGGAGTGACATCTGGAAAAGATAATAGATGTGTATAGTCTGCAAGATATTACAAAGATAATCAGGAGTGACATCGGGAAGAGGTAATAGATGTGTATAGTCTGCAAGACATTACACAGAGAATCAGGAGTGACTTCTGGAAGAGGTAATAGATGTGTATAGTCTGCAAGACATTACACAGACAATCAGGAGTGACATCTGGAAGAGATAATAGATGTGTATAGTCTGCAAGATATTACACAGATAATCAGGAGTAACATCTGGAAAAGGTAATAGATGTGGATACTCTGAAAGACATTACATATTCAATCAGGAGTGACATCTGGAAGAGATCATCGATGTGTATAGACTGTAAGACATGACACAGATAATCAGGAGTGACATCTGGAAAAGATAATAGATGTGTATAGTCTGCAAGATATTACAAAGATAATCAGGAGTGACATCGGGAAGAGTTAATAGATGTGTATAATCTGCAAGACATTACACAGACAATCAGGAGTGACATCTGGAGGAGGTAATAGATGTGTATCGTCTGCAAGGTATTGCACAGACAATCAGGAGAGACATCTGAAAGTGGTAACAGATGTTTACCATTTGCAAGACATTACACAGTCAATCAGGAGTCACATCTGGAAGAGGTAATAGATGTGTATAGTCTGCAAGACATTACGCAGACAACCAGGAGTGACATCTGGAAGAGGTGAAAGATATGTATAGTCTGAAAGACATTACACAGACAATCAGGAGTGACACCTGAAAGAGATAACAGATGTGTGTAGTCTGCAAGACATTACACAGACAATCAGGAGTGACATCTGGAAGAGGTAATCGATGTGTATAGTCAGCAAGACATTACGCAGATAATCAGGAGTGACATCTGGGAGAGGTAATAGATGTGTGTAGTCTGCAAGATATCACACAGATAATCAGGAGTGACATCTGGAAGAGGTAATAGATGTGTATAGTCTGCAAAACATGACCCAGACATTCACGACTGACATCTGAAAGAGGTAATAGATGTATATAGTCTGCAAGATATTGGACAGATAATCAGGAGTGACATCTGGAAGAGGTAACTGATGTGTATAGTCAGCAAGACATTACACAGACAATCAGGAGTGACGTCTGGAAGAGGTAAAAGATATGGAGAGTCTGAAAGACATTACGCAGACAATCAGGAGTGACATCTGGAAGAGGTAATACATGTGTATAGTCTGCAAGACTTTACATAGACGAACTCGAGTGATATCTGGAAGAGGTTCTAGATGTGTATAGTCTGCAAGAAATTACAACGACAATCAGGAGTGACATCTGGAAGTAGTAACAGATGTGTATCGTCTGGAAGACATTACACAGACAATCAGGAGTGACATTTGAAAGAGGTAATAGATGTGTATAGTCTGCAAGGCATTACACAGACAATCAGGAGTGACATCTGGAAGAGGTAAAATATATGTATAGTCTGAAAGACATTACACAGACAATCAGGAGTGACATCTGGAAGAGGTAATAGATGTGTATGGTCCGCAAGATATTGCACAGATAATCAGAAGTGAGGTCTTGAAGAGGTAATAGATGTGTATAGTCTGCAAGACATTACACAGACAATCAGGAGTGACATTTGAAAGAGGTAATAGATGTGTATAGTCTGCAAGGCATTACACAGACAATCAGGAGTGACATCTGGAAGAGGTAAAATATATGTATAGTCTGAAAGACATTACACAGACAATCAGGAGTGACATCTGGAAGAGGTAATTGATGTGTATAGTCTGCAAGATATTACACAGATGATCAGGAGTGACATCTGGAAGAGGTAATAGATGTGTATAGTCTGCAAGACATTACGCAGACAACCAGGAGTGACATCTGGAAGAGGTGAAAGATATGTATAGTCTGAAAGACATTACACAGATAATCAGGAGTGACATCTGGAAAAGGTAACAGATGTGCATAGTCTGCATGACATTACACAGAAAATCAGGAGTGACATCTGGAAGAGGTAATCGATGTGTATAGTCAGCAAGACATTACGCAGATAATCAGGAGTGACATCTGGGAGAGGTAATAGATGTGTGTAGTCTGCAAGATATCACACAGATAATCAGGAGTGACATCTGGAAGAGGTAATAGATGTGGAAAGTCTGCAAAACATGACCCAGACATTCACGACTGACATCTGAAAGAGGTAATAGATGTATATAGTCTGCAAGATATTGGACAGATAATCAGGAGTGACATCTGGAAGAGGTAACTGATGTGCATAGTCAGCAAGACATTACACAGACAATCAGGAGTGACGTCTGGAAGAAGTAAAAGATATGGAGAGTCTGAAAGACATTACGCAGACAATCAGGAGTGACATCTGGAAGAGGTAATACATGTGTATAGTCTGCAAGACATTACATAGACGAACTCGAGTGATATCTGGAAGAGGTTCTAGACGTGTATAGTCTGCAAGAAATTACAACGACAATCAGGAGTGACATCTGGAAGTAGTAACAGATGTGTATCGTCTGGAAGACATTACACAGACAATCAGGAGTGACATTTGAAAGAGGTAATAGATGTGTATAGTCTGCAAGGCATTACACAGACAATCAGGAGTGACATCTGGAAGAGGTAAAATATATGTATAGTCTGAAAGACATTACACAGACAATCAGGAGTGACATCTCGAAGAGGTAATAGATGTGTATGGTCCGCAAGATATTGCACAGATAAACAGAAGTGAGATCTTGAAGAGGTAATAGATGTGTATAGTCTGCAAGACATTACACAGACAATCAAGAGTGACATTTGAAAGAGGTAATAGATGTGTATAGTCTGCAAGGCATTACACAGACAATCAGGAGTGACATCTGGAAGAGGTAAAATATATGGATTGTCTGAAAGACATTACACAGACAATCAGGAGTGACATCTGGAAGAGGTAATTGATGTGTATAGTCTGCAAGATATTACACAGATGATCAGGAGTGACATCTGGAAGAGGTAATAGATGTGTATAGTCTGCAAGACATTACACAGATAATCGGCAGTGACATCTGAAAGAGGTAAAAGATATGTATGGTCTGCAAGACATTACACAGACAATCACGATTGACATCTGGAAGAGTTAATAGATGTGTATCGTCTGCAAGGTATTGCACAGACAATCAGGAGAGACATCTGAAAGTGGTAACAGATGTTTACCATTTGCAAGACATTACACAGTCAATCAGGAGTCACATCTGGAAGAGGTAATAGATGTGTATAGTATGCAAGACATAACACAGACAATCAGGAGTGACATCTGGAAGAGGTGAAAGATATGTATAGTCTGAAAGACATTACACAGACAATCAGGAGTGACACCTGAAAGAGATAACAGATGTGTGTAGTCTGCAAGACATTACACAGACAATCAGGAGTGACATCTGGAAGAGGTAATAGATGTGTATAGTATGCAAGACATAACACAGACAATCAGGAGTGACATCTGGAAAAGGTAATAGATGTGCATAGTCTGCATGAAATTACACAGACAATCAGGAGTGACATCTGGAAGAGGTAATCGATGTGTATAGTCAGCAAGACATTACGCAGATAATCAGGAGTGACATCTGGGATTGGTAATAGATGTGTGTAGTCTGCAAGATATCACACAGATAATCAGGAGTGACATCTGGAAGAGGTAATAGATGTGTATAGTCTGCAAAACATGACCCAGACATTCACGACTGACATCTGAAAGAGGTAATAGATGTATATAGTCTGCAAGATATTTGACAGATAATCAGGAGTGACATCTGGAAGAGGTAACTGATGTGTATAGTCAGCAAGACATTACACAGACAATCAGGAGTGACGTCTGGAAGAGGTAAAAGATATGGAGAGTCTGAAAGACATTACGCAGACAATCAGGAGTGACATCTGGAAGAGGTAATACATGTGTATAGTCTGCAAGACTTTACATAGACGAACTCGAGTGATATCTGGAAGAGGTTCTAGATGTGTATAGTCTGCAAGAAATTACAACGACAATCAGGAGTGACATCTGGAAGTAGTAACAGATGTGTATCGTCTGGAAGACATTACACAGACAATCAGGAGTGACATTTGAAAGAGGTAATAGATGTGTATAGTCTGCAAGGCATTACACAGACAATCAGGAGTGACATCTGGAAGAGGTAAAATATATGTATAGTCTGAAAGACATTACACAGACAATCAGGAGTGACATCTGGAAGAGGTAATAGATGTGTATGGTCCGCAAGATATTGCACAGATAATCAGAAGTGAGATCTTGAAGAGGTAATAGATGTGTATAGTCTGCAAGACATTACACAGACAATCAGGAGTGACATTTGAAAGAGGTAATAGATGTGTATAGTCTGCAAGGCATTACACAGACAATCAGGAGTGACATCTGGAAGAGGTAAAATATATGTATAGTCTGAAAGACATTACACAGACAATCAGGAGTGACATCTGGAAGAGGTAATTGATGTGTATAGTCTGCAAGATATTACACAGATGATCAGGAGTGACATCTGGAAGAGGTAATAGATGTGTATAGTCTGCAAGACATTACACAGATAATCGGCAGTGACATCTGAAAGAGGTAAAAGATATGTGTACTCTGCAAGACATTACACAGACAATCACGATTGACATCTGGAAGAGTTAATAGATGTGTATCGTCTGCAAGGTATTGCACAGACAATCAGGAGAGACATCTGAAAGAGGTAACAGATGTGTACTATTTGCAAGACATTACACAGTCAATCAGGAGTCACATCTGGAAGAGGTAATAGATGTGTATAGTCTGCAAGACATTCCGCAGACAACCAGGAGTGACATCTGGAAGAGGTGAAAGATATGTATAGTCTGAAAGACATTACACAGACAATCAGGAGTGACACCTGAAAGAGATAACAGATGTGTATAGTCTGCAAGACATTACACAGACAATCAGGAGTGACATCTGGAAGTGGTAATAGATGTGTATAGTCTGCAAGACATAACACAGACAATCAGGAGTGACATCTGGAAGAGGTAATAAATGTGTATAGTCTGCAAGACATTACATAGACACTCAGGAGTGAAATCTGCGCGGGGTAATAGATGTGTATAGTCTGCAAGACATTACACAGACAATCAGGAGTGACATCTGGAAGAGGTAATAGATGTGTATAGTCTCCAAGATATTACACAGATAATCAGGAGTGACATCTGGAAAAGGTAATAGATGTGTATAGTCTGCATGACATTACAAAGACAATCAGGAGTGACATCTGGAGGAGGTAATAGTTGTGTATAGTCGACAAGACATTACACAGATAATCAAGAGAGACATCTGGAAGAGGTAATAGACGTGTGTCGTCCTCAAGATATTACACAGATAATCAGGAGTGACATCTGGAAGTAGTAATGCATGTGTATAGTCTGCAAGACATTACACAGATAATCAGGAGTGACATCTTGAAGAGGTAATAGATGTGTATAGTCTGCAAGACATTACACAGATAATCAGGAGTGACATCTGGAAAAGATAATAGATGTGTATAGTCTGCAAGATATTACAAAGATAATCAGGAGTGACATCGGGAAGAGGTAATAGATGTGTATAGTCTGCAAGACATTACACAGAGAATCAGGAGTGACTTCTGGAAGAGGTAATAGATGTGTATAGTCTGCAAGACATTACACAGACAATCAGGAGTGACATCTGGAAGAGATAATAGATGTGTATAGTCTGCAAGATATTACACAGATAATCAGGAGTAACATCTGGAAAAGGTAACAGATGTGGATACTCTGAAAGACATTACGTATTCAATCAGGAGTGACATCTGGAAGAGATCATCGATGTGTATAGACTGTAAGACATGACACAGATAATCAGGAGTGACATCTGGAAAAGATAATAGATGTGTATAGTCTGCAAGATATTACAAAGATAATCAGGAGTGACATCGGGAAGAGTTAATAGATGTGTATAGTCTGCAAGACATTACACAGACAATCAGGAGTGACATCTGGAGGAGGTAATAGTTGTGTATAGTCTACAAGACATTACACAGATAATCAGGAGTGACATCTGGAAGAGGTAATAGACGTGTATAGTCTGCAAGACATTACACAGACAATCACGATTGACACCTGGAAGAGTTAATAGATGTGTATCGTCTGCAAGGTATTGCACAGACAATCAGGAGTGACATCTGAAAGAGGTAACAGATGTGTACCGTTTGCAAGACATTACACAGTCAATCAGGAGTCACATCTGGAAGAGGTAATAGATGTGTATAGTCTGCAAGACATTACGCAGACAACCAGGAGTGACATCTGGAAGAGGTGAAAGATATGTATAGTCTGCAAGATATAACACAGACAATCAGGAGTGACATCTGGAAGAGGTAATAAATGTGTATAGTCTGCAAGACATTACAAAGACAATCAGGAGTGACATCTGGAGAAGGTAATAGATGTGTATAGTCTCCAAGATATTACACAGATAATCAGGAGTGACATCTGGAAAAGGTAATAGATGTGTATAGTCTGCATGACATTACAAAGACAATCAGGAGTGACATCTGGAGGAGGTAATAGTTGTGTATAGTCTACAAGACATTACACAGATAATCAAGAGAGACATCTGGAAGAGGTAATAGACGTGTGTCGTCCTCAAGATATTACACAGATAATCAGGAGTGACATCGGGAAGAGGTAATAGATGTGTATAGTCTGCAAGACATTACACAGACAATCAGGAGTGACATCTGGAAGAGATAATAGATGTGTATAGTCTGCAAGATATTACACAGATAATCAGGAGTAACATCTGGAAAAGGTAATAGATGTGGTTACTCTGAAAGACATTACATATTCAATCAGGAGTGACATCTGGAAGAGATAATAGATGTGTATAGTCTGCAAAACATTACACAGACAATCACGAGTGACATCTGGAAGAGGAAATAGATGTGTATAGTCTGCAAGATTTTGGACAGATAATCAGGAGTGACATCTGGAAGAGGTAACAGATGTGTAAAGTCTGCAAGACAAAACACAGTCAATCAGGAGTCACATCTGGAAGAGGTAATAGATGTGTATAGTCTGCAAGACATTACACAGACAATCAGGAGTGACATCTGGAAGAGGAATAAGATATGTATAGTATGAAAGACATTCCACAGACAATCAGGGGAAACTCTGGGAGAGGTAATAGATGTGTATAATCTGCAAGACATTACACAGACAATCAGGAGTGACATCTGGAAGTGGTAATACATGTGTATAGTCTGCAAGGCATTACACAGACAATAAGGAATGACATCTGGAAGAGTTAATAGATGTGCATAGCCTCAAGACATTAGATAGACAATCAGGAGTGACATATGGAGGAAGTAATATTTGTGTATAGTCTACAAGACATTACACAGATAATCAGAAGTGACATCTCGAAGAGGTAATAGATGTGTATAGTCTGCAAGACATTACACATACAATCAGGAGTGATATCTGGAAGAGGTAATAGATGTTTATAGTCTGCAAGACATTACACATACAATCAGAAGTGATATCTGGAAGAGGTAATAGATGTGTACAGTCTGCAAGACATTACACAGATAATCAGGAGTGACATCTGAATGTAGTAATAGATGTGTGTAGTCTGCAAGGCATTACACAGACAATCAGGAGCGACATCTGGAAGAGGTAATAGATGTGTTTAGTCTGCAAGACATTACACAGACAATCAGGAGTGACATCTGGAAGAAGAAATAGATGTGTATAGTCTGGATGACATTACACAGACAATCAGGAGTGACACCTGGAAAAGATAATAGATGTGTATATTCTGCAAGATATTACAAAGATAATCAGGAGTGACATCTGGAAGAGGTAATAGATGTGTATAGTCTGCAAGACATTACACAGAGAATCAGCAGTGACATCTGGAAGAGGTAATAGCTGTGTATAGTCTGCAAGACATTACACAGGCAATCAGGTGTGACATCTGGAAGAGGTAATAGATGTGTATAGTCTGCAAGAATTTAACACAGATAATCAGGAGTAACATCTGGAAAAGGTAATAGATGTGGATACTCTGCAAGACATTACATATTCAATGAGGAGTGACATCTGGAAGAGATAATAGATGTGTATAGACTGTAAGACATGACACAGACATTCAGGAGTGACATCTGAAAGAGGTAATAGATGTGTATAGTCTGCAAGACATTACACAGACAATCAGGAGTGACATCTGGAAGAGGTAATAGATGTGTATAGTCTGCAAGATATTACACAGATAATCAGGAGTGACATTTGGAAAAGGTAATAGATGTGTATAATCAGTAAGATATTACACAGACAATCAGGAGTGACAGATGTGTATAGTCTGCAAGACATTACACAGACAATCAGGAGTGACATCTGGAAGAAGAAATAGATGTGTATAGTCTGGAAGACATTACACAGACAATCAGGAGTGACATCTGGAAGAGGTAATAGATGTGTATTGCCTGCAAGATATTACACAGACAATCAGGAGTTACATCTGGAAGAGGTAATAGATGTGTATAGTCTGCAAGATTTTACACAGATGATCAGGAGTGACATCTGGAAGAGGTAACAGATGTGTATAGTCTGAAAGACATAACACAGACAATATAGTGTGAAATTTGGGAGAGGTAATAGACGTGTATAGTCTGGAAGACATTACACAGACAATCAGGAGTGACATCTGGAAGTGGAAAAAGATGTGTATAGTCTGCAAGACATGAGATAGACAATCAGGAGTGAAATCTGCGAGAAGTAATAGATGTGTATAGTCTGCAAGACATTACACAGACAATCAGGAGTGATATCTGGAAGTAGTAATAGATGTGTATAGTCTGCAAGACATTACACAGATAATCAGGAGGGACATCTGGAAGAGGTAATAGATGTGTATAGTCTGCAAGACATTACACAGATAATCAGGAATGACATCTGGAAGAGGTAATAGATGTGTATAGTCTGCAAGATATTCCAAAGATAATCAGGAATGACATCTGGAAGAGGTAATAGATGTGTATAGTCTGCAAGACATTACACAGCGAATCATGAGTGACATCTGGTAGAGGTAATAGATGTGTATGGTCTGCAAGACATTACACAGACAATCATGAGTGACTTCTGGAAGCGGTAATAGATGTGTGTAGTCTGCAAGATATTACACAGATAATCAGGAGTAACATCTGGAAAAGGTAATAGATGTGGATACTCTGCAAGACATTACATATTCAATCAGGAGTGACATCTGGAAGAGGTAATAGATGTGTATAGTCTCCAAGATATTACACAGATAATCAGGAGTGACATCTGGAAAAGGTAATAGATGTGTATAGTGTGCATGACATTACAAAGACAATCAGGAGTGACATCTGGAGGAGGTAATAGTTGTGTATAGTCTACAAGACATTACACAGATAATCAAGAGAGACATCTGGAAGAGGTAATAGATGTGTATCGTCCTCAAGATATTACACAGATAATCCGGAGTGACATCTGGAAGTAGTAATGCATGTGTATAGTCTGCAAGACATTACACAGACATTCAGGAGTGACATCTGAAAGAGGTAATAGATGTGTATAGTCTGCAAGACATTACACAGACAATCAGGAGTGACATCTGGAAGAGGTAATAGATGTGTATAGTCTGCAAGATATTACACAGATAATCAGGAGTGACATTTGGAAAAGGTAATAGATGTGTATAATCAGTAAGATATTACACAGACAATCAGGAGTGACAGATGTGTATAGTCTGCAAGACATTACACAGACAATCAGGAGTGACATCTGGAAGAAGAAATAGATGTGTATAGTCTGGAAGACATTACACAGACAATCAGGAGTGACATCTGGAAGAGGTAATAGATGTGTATTGCCTGCAAGATATTACACAGACAATCAGGAGTTACATCTGGAAGAGGTAATAGATGTGTATAGTCTGCAAGATTTTACACAGATAATCATGAGTGACATCTGGAAGAGTTAATAGATGTGTATAGTCTGAAAGACATAACACAGACAATATAGTGTGAAATTTGGGAGAGGTAATTGACGTGTATAGTCTGGAAGACATTACACAGACAATCAGGAGTGACATCTGGAAGTGGAAAAAGATGTGTATAGTCTGCAAGACATTAGATAGACAATCAGGAGTGAAATCTGCGAGAAGTAATAGATGTGTATAGACTGCAAGACATTACACAGACAATCAGGAGTGACATCTGGAGGAGGTAATAGTTGTGTATAGTCTACAAGACATTACACAGATAATCAGGAGTGACATCGGGAAGAGGTAATAGACGTGTATATCTGCATGACATTACACAGATAATCAGGAGTGACATCTCGAAGAGGTAATAGATGTGTATAGTCTGCAAGACATTACACAGACAATCATGAGTGATATCTGGAAGTAGTAATAGATGTGTATAGTCTGCAAGACATTACACAGATAATCAGGAGTGACATCTGGAAGAGGTAATAGATGTGTATAGTCTGCAAGACATTACACAGATAATCAGGAATGACATCTGGAAGAGGTAATAGATGTGTATAGTCTGCAAGATATTCCAAAGATAATCAGGAATGACATCTGGAAGAGGTAATAGATGTGTATAGTCTGCAAGACATTACAAAGACAATCAGGAGTGACATCTGGAAGAGGTAATAGATGTGTATGGTCTGCAAGACATTACACAGACAATCATGAGTGACTTCTGGAAGCGGTAATAGATGTGTATAGTCTGCAAGATATTACACAGATAATCAGGAGTAACATCTGGAAAAGGTAATAGATGTGGATACTCTGCAAGACATTACATATTCAATCAGGAGTGACATCTGGAAGAGGTAATAGATGTGTATAGTCTACAAGACATTACACAGATAATCAGGAGTGACATCTGGAAGAGGTAATAGATGTGTATAGTCTCCAAGATATTACACAGATAATCAGGAGTGACATCTGGAAAAGGTAATAGATGTGTATAGTGTGCATGACATTACAAAGACAATCAGGAGTGACATCTGGAGGAGGTAATAGTTGTGTATAGTCTACAAGACATTACACAGATAATCAAGAGAGACATCTGGAAGAGGTAATAGATGTGTATCGTCCTCAAGATATTACACAGATAATCCGGAGTGACATCTGGAAGTAGTAATGCATGTGTATAGTCTGCAAGACATTACACAGATAATCAGGAGTGACATCTGGAAGAGGTAATAGATGTGTATAGTCTGCAAGACATTACACAGACAATCAGGAGTGACATCTGGAAGAGGTATAATATATGTATAGTCTGAAAGACATTACACAGACAATCAGGAGTGACATCTCGAAGAGGTAATAGATGTGTACGGTCCGCAAGATATTGCACAGATAATCAGAAGTGAGATCTTGAAGAGGTAATAGATGTGTATAGTCTGCAAGACATTACACAGACAATCAGGAGTGACATTTGAAAGAGGTAATAGATGTGTATAGTCTGCAAGGCATTACACAGACAATCAGGAGTGACATCTGGAAGAGGTAAAATATATGTACAGTCTGAAAGACATTACACAGACAATCAGGAGTGACATCTGGAAGAGGTAATTGATGTGTATAGTCTGCAAGATATTACACAGATGATCAGGAGTGACATCTGGAAGAGGTAATAGATGTGTATAGTCTGCAAGACATTACACAGATAATCGGCAGTGACATCTGAAAGAGGTAAAAGATATGTATAGTCTGCAAGACATTACACAGACAATCACGATTGACATCTGGAAGAGTTAATAGATGTGTATCGTCTGCAAGGTATTGCACAGACAATCAGGAGAGACATCTGAAAGAGGTAACAGATGTGTACCGTTTGCAAGACATTACACAGTCAATCAGGAGTCACATCTGGAAAAGGTAATAGATGTGTATAGTCTGCAAGACATTACGCAGACAACCAGGAGTGACATCTGGAAGAGGTGAAAGATATGTATAGTCTGAAAGACATTACACAGACAATCAGGAGTGATACCTGAAAGAGATAACAGATGTGTATAGTCTGCAAGACATTACACAGACAATCAGGAGTGACATCTGGAAGTGGTAATAGATGTGTATAGTCTGCAAGACATAACACAGACAATCAGGAGTGACATCTGGAAGAGGTAATAAATGTGTATAGTCTGCAAGACATTACATAGACAATCAGGAGTGAAATCTGCGCGGGGTAATAGATGTGTATAGTCTGCAAGACATTACACAGACAATCAGGAGTGACATCTGGAAGAGGTAATAGATGTGTATAGTCTCCAAGATATTACACAAATAATCAGGAGTGACATCTGGAAAAGGTAATAGATGTGTATAGTCTGCATGACATTACAAAGACAATCAGGAGTGACATCTGGACGAGTTAATCGTTGTGTATAGTCTACAAGACATTACACAGATAATCAAGAGAGACATCTGGAAGAGGTAATAGACGTGTGTCGTCCTCAAGATATTACACAGATAATCAGGAGTGACATCTGGAAGTAGTAATGCATGTGTATAGTCTGCAAGACATTACACAGATAATCAGGAGTGACATCTTGAAGAGGTAATAGATGTGTATAGTCTGCAAGACATTACAAAGACAATCAGGAGTGACATCTGGAAGAGGTAATAGATGTGTATAGTCTGAAAGACATAACACAGACAATATAGTGTGAAATTTGGGAGAGGTAATTGACATGTATAGTCTGGAAGACATTACACAGACAATCAGGAGTGACATCTGGAAGTGGAAAAAGATGTGTATAGTCTGCAAGACATTAGATAGACAATCAGGAGTGAAATCTGCGAGAAGTAATAGATGTGTATAGACTGCAAGACATTACACAGACAATCAGGAGTGACATCTGGAGGAGGTAATAGTTGTGTATAGTCTACAAGACATTACACAGATAATCAGGAGTGACATCGGGAAGAGGTAATAGACATGTATATCTGCATGACATTACACAGATAATCAGGAGTGACATCTCGAAGAGGTAATAGATGTGTATAGTCTGCAAGACATTACACAGACAATCATGAGTGATATCTGGAAGTAGTAATGGATGTGTATAGTCTGCAAGACATTACACAGATAATCAGGAGTGACATCTGGAAGAGGTAATAGATGTGTATAGTCTGCAAGACATTACACAGATAATCAGGAATGACATCTGGAAGAGGTAATAGATGTGTATAGTCTGCAAGATATTCCAAAGATAATCAGGAATGACATCTGGAAGAGGTAATAGATGTGTATAGTCTGCAAGACATTACAAAGACAATCAGGAGTGACATCTGGAAGAGGTAATAGATGTGTATGGTCTGCAAGACATTACACAGACAATCATGAGTGACTTCTGGAAGCGGTAATAGATGTGTATAGTCTGCAAGATATTACACAGATAATCAGGAGTAACATCTGGAAAAGGTAATAGATGTCGATACTCTGCAAGACATTACATATTCAATCAGGAGTGACATCTGGAAGAGGTAATAGATGTGTATAGTCTACAAGACATTACACAGATAATCAGGAGTGACATCTGGAAGAGGTAATAGATGTGTATAGTCTCCAAGATATTACACAGATAATCAGGAGTGACATCTGGAAAAGGTAATAGATGTGTATAGTGTGCATGACATTACAAAGACAATCAGGAGTGACATCTGGAGGAGGTAATAGTTGTGTATAGTCTACAAGACATTACACAGATAATCAAGAGAGACATCTGGAAGAGGTAATAGATGTGTATCGTCCTCAAGATATTACACAGATAATCCGGAGTGACATCTGGAAGTAGTAATGCATGTGTATAGTCTGCAAGACATTACACAGATAATCAGGAGTGACATCTGGAAGAGGTAATAGATGTGTATAGTCTGCAAGACATTACACAGACAATCAGGAGTGACATCTGGAAGAGGTAAAATATATGTATAGTCTGAAAGACATTACACAGACAATCAGGAGTGACATCTCGAAGAGGTAATAGATGTGTACGGTCCGCAAGATATTGCACAGATAATCAGAAGTGAGATCTTGAAGAGGTAATAGATGTGTATAGTCTGCAAGACATTACACAGACAATCAGGAGTGACATTTGAAAGAGGTAATAGATGTGTATAGTCTGCAAGGCATTACACAGACAATCAGGAGTGACATCTGGAAGAGGTAAAATATATGTACAGTCTGAAAGACATTACACAGACAATCAGGAGTGACATCTGGAAGAGGTAATTGATGTGTATAGTCTGCAAGATATTACACAGATGATCAGGAGTGACATCTGGAAGAGGTAATAGATGTGTATAGTCTGCAAGACATTACACAGATAATCGGCAGTGACATCTGAAAGAGGTAAAAGATATGTATAGTCTGCAAGACATTACACAGACAATCACGATTGACATCTGGAAGAGTTAATAGATGTGTATCGTCTGCAAGGTATTGCACAGACAATCAGGAGAGACATCTGAAAGAGGTAACAGATGTGTACCGTTTGCAAGACATTACACAGTCAATCAGGAGTCACATCTGGAAAAGGTAATAGATGTGTATAGTCTGCAAGACATTACGCAGACAACCAGGAGTGACATCTGGAAGAGGTGAAAGATATGTATAGTCTGAAAGACATTACACAGACAATCAGGAGTGACACCTGAAAGAGATAACAGATGTGTATAGTCTGCAAGACATTACACAGACAATCAGGAGTGACATCTGGAAGTGGTAATAGATGTGTATAGTCTGCAAGACATAACACAGACAATCAGGAGTGACATCTGGAAGAGGTAATAAATGTGTATAGTCTGCAAGACATTACATAGACAATCAGGAGTGAAATCTGCGCGGGGTAATAGATGTGTATATTCTGCAAGACATTACACAGACAATCAAGAGTGACATCTGGAAGAGGTAATAGATGTGTATAGTCTCCAAGATATTACACAAATAATCAGGAGTGACATCTGGAAAAGGTAATAGATGTGTATAGTCTGCATGACATTACAAAGACAATCAGGAGTGACATCTGGACGAGTTAATCGTTGTGTATAGTCTACAAGACATTACACAGATAATCAAGAGAGACATCTGGAAGAGGTAATAGACGTGTGTCGTCCTCAAGATATTACACAGATAATCAGGAGTGACATCTGGAAGTAGTAATGCATGTGTATAGTCTGCAAGACATTACACAGATAACCAGGAGTGACATCTTGAAGAGGTAATAGATGTGTATAGTCTGCAAGACATTACACAGATAATCAGGAGTGACATCTGGAAAAGATAATAGATGTGTATAGTCTGCAAGATATTACAAAGATAATCAGGAGTGACATCGGGAGGAGGTAATAGATGTGTATAGTCTGCAAGACATGACACAGAGAATCAGGAGTGACATCTGGAAGAGGTAATAGATGTGTATAGTCTGCAAGACATTACACAGACAATCAGGAGTGACATCTGGAAGAGGTAATAGATGTGTATAGTCTGCAAGATATTACACAGATAATCAGGAGTAACATCTGGAAAAGGTAATAGATGTGGCTACTCTGAAAGACATTACATATTCAATCAGGAGTGACATCTGGAAGAGATAATAGATGTGTATAGACTGTAAGACATGACACAGATAATCAGGAGTGACATCTGGAAAAGATAATAGATGTGTATAGTCTGCAAGATATTACAAAGATAATCAGGAGTGACATCGGGAAGAGGTAATAGATGTGTATAGTCTGCAAGACATTACACAGACAATCAGGAGTGACATCTGGAGGAGGTAATAGTTGTGTATAATCTACAAGACATTACACAGATAATCAGGAGTGACATCTTGAAGAGGTAATAGACGTGTATAGTCTGCAAGCCATTACACAGACAATCACGATTGACATCTGGAAGAGTTAATAGATGTGTATCGTCTGCAAGGTATTGCACAGACAATCAGGAGTGACATCTGAAAGAGGTAACAGATGTGTACCATTTGCAAGACATTACACAGTCAATCAGGAGTCACATCTGGAAGAGGTAATAGATGTGTATAGTCTGCAAGACATTACGCAGACAACCAGGAGTGACATCTGGAAGAGGTGAAAGATATGTATAGTCTGAAAGACATTACACAGACAATCAGGAGTGACACCTGAAAGAGATAACAGATGTGTATAGTCTGCAAGACATTACACAGACAATCAGGAGTGACATCTGGAAGTGGTAATAGATGTGTATAGTCTGCAAGATATAACACACTCAATCAGGAGTGACATCTGGAAGAGGTAATAAATGTGTATAGTCTGCAAGACATTACAAAGACAATCAGGAGTGACATCTGGAGGAGGTAATAGATGTGTATCTCCAAGATATTACACAGATAATCAGGAGTCACATCTGGAAGAGGTAATAGATGTGTATAGTCTGCAAGACATTACACAGACAATCAGGAGTGACATCTGGAAGAGGTAAAATATATGTATAGTCTGAAAGACATTACGCAGACAATCACGATTGACATCTGGAAGAGTTAATAGATGTGTATCGTCTGCAAGGTATTGCACAGACAATCAGGAGTGACATCTGAAAGAGGTAACAGATGTGTACCGTTTGCAAGACATTACACAGTCAATCAGGAGTCACATCTGGAAGAGGTAATAGATGTGTATAGTCTGCAAGACATTACGCAGACAACCAGGAGTGACATCTGGAAGAGGTGAAAGATATGTATAGTCTGCAAGATATAACACAGACAATCAGGAGTGACATCTGGAAGAGGTAATAAATGTGTATAGTCTGCAAGACATTACAAAGACAATCAGGAGTGACATCTGGAGGAGGTAATAGATGTGTATAGTCTCCAAGATATTACACAGATAATCAGGAGTGACATCTGGAAAAGGTAATAGATGTGTATAGTCTGCATGACATTACAAAGACAATCAGGAGTGACATCTGGAGGAGGTAATAGTTGTGTATAGTCTACAAGACATTACACAGATAATCAAGAGAGACATCTGGAATAGGTAATAGACGTGTGTCGTCCTCAAGATATTACACAGATAATCAGGAGTGACATCGGGAAGAGGTAATAGATGTGTATAGTCTGCAAGACATTACACAGACAATCAGGAGTGACATCTGGAAGAGATAATAGATGTGTATAGTCTGCAAGATATTACACAGATAATCAGGAGTAACATCTGGAAAAGGTAATAGATGTGGATACTCTGAAAGACATTACATATTCAATCAGGAGTGACATCTGGAAGAGATAATACATGTGTATAGTCTGCAAAACATTACACAGACAATCACGAGTGACATCTGGAAGAGGAAATAGATGTGTATAGTCTGCAAGATATTGGACAGATAATCAGGAGTGACATCTGGAAGAGGTAACAGATGTGTATAGTCTGCAAGACAAAACACAGTCAATCAGGAGTCACATCTGGAAGAGGTAATAGATGTGTATAGTCTGCAAGACATTACACAGACAATCAGGAGTGACATCTGGAAGAGGAATATGATATGTATAGTATGAAAGACATTCCACAGACAATCAGGGGAAACTCTGGGAGAGGTAATAGATGTGTATAATCTGCAAGACATTACACAGACAATCAGGAGTGACATCTGGAAGTGGTAATACATGTGTATAGTCTGCAAGGCATTACACAGACAAAAAGGAATGACATCTGGAAGAGGTAATAGATGTGCATAGCCTCAAGACATTAGATAGACAATCAGGAGTGACATATGGAGGAAGTAATAGTTGTGTATAGTCTACAAGACATTACACAGATAATCAGAAGTGACATCTCGAAGAGGTAATAGATGTGTATAGTCTGCAAGACATTACACATACAATCAGGAGTGATATCTGGAAGAGGTAATAGATGTTTATAGTCTGCAAGACATTACACATACAGTCAGAAGTGATATCTGGAAGAGGTTATAGATGTGTACAGTCTGCAAGACATTACACAGATAATCAGGAGTGACATCTGGATGTAGTAATAGATGTGTGTAGTCTGCAAGGCATTACACAGACAATCAGGAGCGACATCTGGAAGAGGTAATAGATGTGTTTAGTCTGCAAGACATTACACAGACAATCAGGAGTGACATCTGGAAGAAGAAATAGATGTGTATAGTCTGGATGACATTACACAGACAATCAGGAGTGACACCTGGAAAAGATAATAGATGTGTATATTCTGCAAGATATTACAAAGATAATCAGGAGTGACATCTGGAAGAGGTAATAGATGTGTATAGTCTGCAAGACATTACACAGAGAATCAGCAGTCACATCTGGAAGAGGTAATAGATGTGTATAGTCTGCAAGACATTACACAGGCAATCAGGTGTGACATCTGGAAGAGGTAATAGATGTGTATAGTCTGCAAGAATTTAACACAGGTAATCAGGAGTAACATCTGGAAAAGGTAATAGATGTGGATACTCTGCAAGACATTACATATTCAATGAGGAGTGACATCTGGAAGAGATAATAGATGTGTATAGACTGTAAGACATGACACAGACATTCAGGAGTGACATCTGAAAGAGGTAATAGATGTGTATAGTCTGCAAGACATTACACAGACAATCAGGAGTGACATCTGGAAGAGGTAATAGATGTGTATAGTCTGCAAGATATTACACAGATAATCAGGAGTGACATTTGGAAAAGGTAATAGATGTGTATAATCAGTAAGATATTACACAGACAATCAGGAGTGACAGATGTGTATAGTCTGCAAGACATTACACAGACAATCAGGAGTGACATCTGGAAGAAGAAATAGATGTGTATAGTCTGGAAGACATTACACAGACAATCAGGAGTGACATCTGGAAGAGGTAATAGATGTGTATTGCCTGCAAGATATTACACAGACAATCAGGAGTTACATCTGGAAGAGGTAATAGATGTGTATAGTCTGCAAGATTTTACACAGATAATCATGAGTGACATCTGGAAGAGGTAATAGATGTGTATAGTCTGAAAGACATAACACAGACAATATAGTGTGAAATTTGGGAGAGGTAATAGACGTGTATAGTCTGGAAGACATTACACAGACAATCAGGAATGACATCTGGAAGTGGAAAAAGATGTGTATAGTCTGCAAGACATTAGATAGACAATCAGGAGTGAAATCTGCGAGAAGTAATAGATGTGTATAGACTGCAAGACATTACACAGACAATCAGGACTGACATCTGGAGGAGGTAATAGTTGTGTATAGTCTACAAGACATTACACAGATAATAAGGAGTGACATCTGGAAGAGGTAATAGACGTGTATATCTGCATGACATTACACAGATAATCAGGAGTGACATCTCGAAGAGGTAATAGATGTGTATAGTCTGCAAGACATTACACAGACAATCAGGAGTGATATCTGGAAGTAATAATAGATGTGTATAGTCTGCAAGACATTACACAGATAATCAGGAGTGACATCTGGAAGAGGTAATAGATGTGTATAGTCTGCAAGACATTACACAGATAATCAGGAATGACATCTGGAAGAGGTAATAGATGTGTATAGTCTGCAAGATATTCCAAAGATAATCAGGAATGACATCTGGAAGAGGTAATAGATGTGTATAGTCTGCAAGACATTACGCAGACAATCAGGAGTGACATCTGGAAGAGGTAATAGATGTGTATGGTCTGCAAGACATTACACAGACAATCATGAGTGACTTCTGGAAGCGGTAATAGATGTGTATAGTCTGCAAGATATTACACAGATAATCAGGAGTAACATCTGGAAAAGGTAATAGATGTGGATACTCTGCAAGACATTACATATTCAATCAGGAGTGACATCTGGAAGAGGTAATAGATGTGTATCGTCTACAAGACATTACACAGATAATCAGGAGTGACATCTGGAAGAGGTAATAGATGTGTATAGTCTCCAAGATATTACACAGATAATCAGGAGTGACATCTGGAAAAGGTAATAGATGTGTATAGTCTGCATGACATTACAAAGACAATCAGGAGTGACATCTGGAGGAGGTAATAGTTGTGTATAGTCTACAAGACATTACACAGATAATCAAGAGAGACATCTGGAAGAGGTAATAGATGTGTATCGTCCTCAAGATATTACATAGATAATCCGGAGTGACATCTGGAAGTAGTAATGCATGTGTATAGTCTGCTAGACATTACACAGATAATCAGGAGTGACATCTGGAAGAGGTAATAGATGTGTATAGTCTGCAAGACATTACACAGACAATCAGGAGTGACATCTGGAAGAGGTAAAATATATGTATAGTCTGAAAGACATTACACAGACAATCAGGAGTGACATCTCGAAGAGGTAATAGATGTGTATGGTCCGCAAGATATTGCACAGATAATCAGAAGTGAGATCTTGAAGAGGTAATAGATGTGTATAGTCTGCAAGACATTACACAGACAATCAGGAGTGACATTTGAAAGAGGTAACAGATGTGTATAGTCTGCAAGGCATTACACAGACAATCAGGAGTGACATCTGGAAGAGGTAAAATATATGTACAGTCTGAAAGACATTACACAGACAATCAGGAGTGACATCTGGAAGAGGTAATTGATGTGTATAGTCTGCAAGATATTACACAGATGATCAGGAGTGACATCTGGAAGAGGTAATAGATGTGTATAGTCTGCAAGACATTACACAGATAATCGGCAGTGACATCTGAAAGAGGTAAAAGATATGTATAGTCTGCAAGACATTACACAGACAATCACGATTGACATCTGGAAGAGTTAATAGATGTGTATCGTCTGCAAGGTATTGCACAGACAATCAGGAGAGACATCTGAAAGAGGTAACAGATGTGTACCGTTTGCAAGACATTACACAGTCAATCAGGAGTCACATCTGGAAAAGGTAATAGATGTGTATAGTCTGCAAGACATTACGCAGACAACCAGGAGTGACATCTGGAAGAGGTGAAAGATATGTATAGTCTGAAAGACATTACACAGACAATCAGGAGTGACACCTGAAAGAGATAACAGATGTGTATAGTCTGCAAGACATTACACAGACAATCAGGAGTGACATCTGGAAGTGGTAATAGATGTGTATAGTCTGCAAGACATAACACAGACAATCAGGAGTGACATCTGGAAGAGGTAATAAATGTGTATAGTCTGCAAGACATTACATAGACAATCAGGAGTGAAATCTGCGCGGGGTAATAGATGTGTATAGTCTGCAAGACATTACACAGACAATCAGGAGTGACATCTGGAAGAGGTAATAGATGTGTATAGTCTCCAAGATATTACACAGATAATCAGGAGTGACATCTGGAAAAGGTAATAGATGTGTATAGTCTGCATGACATTACAAAGACAATCAGGAGTGACATCTGGACGAGTCAATAGTTGTGTATAGTCTACAAGACATTACACAGATAATCAAGAGAGACATCTGGAAGAGGTAATAGACGTGTGTCGTCCTCAAGATATTACACAGATAATCAGGAGTGACATCTGGAAGTAGTAATGCATGTGTATAGTCTGCAAGACAGTACACAGATAATCAGGAGTGACATCTTGAAGAGGTAATAGATGTGTATAGTCTGCAAGACATTACACAGATAATCAGGAGTGACATCTGGAAAAGATAATAGATGTGTATAGTCTGCAAGATATTACAAAGATAATCAGGAGTGACATCGGGAAGAGGTAATAGATGTGTATAGTCTGCAAGATATTACACAGAGAATCAGGAGTGACATCTGGAAGAGGTAATAGATGTGTATAGTCTGCAAGACATTACACAGACAATCAGGAGTGACATCTGGAAGAGGTAATAGATGTGTATAGTCTGCAAGATATTACACAGATAATCAGGAGTAACATCTGGAAAAGGTAATAGATGTGGATACTCTGAAAGTCATTACATATTCAATCAGGAGTGACATCTGGAAGTGATAATAGATGTGTATAGACTGTAAGACATGACACAGATAATCAGGTGTGACATCTGGAAAAGAAAATAGATGTGTATAGTCTGCAAGATATTACACAGATAATCAGGAGTAACATCTGGAAAAGGTAATAGATGTGGATACTCTGCAAGACATTTCTTATTCAATGAGGAGTGACATCTGGAAGAGATAATAGATGTGTATAGACTGTAAGACATGACACAGACATTCAGGAGTGACATCTGAAAGAGTTAATAGATGTGTATAGTCTGCAAGACATTACACAGACAATCAGGAGTGACATCTGGAAGAGGTAATAGATGTGTATAGTCTGCAAGATATTACACAGATAATCAGGAGTGACATTTGGAAAAGGTAATAGATGTGTATAATCAGTAAGATATTACACAGACAATCAGGAGTGACAGATGTGTATAGTCTGCAAGACATTACACAGACAATCAGGAGTGACATCTGGAAGAAGAAATCGATGTGTATAGTCTGGAAGACATTACACAGACAATCAGGAGTGACATCTGGAAGAGGTAATAGATGTGTATAGTCTGCAAGATTTTACACAGATAATCATGAGTGACATCTGGAAGAGGTAATAGATGTGTATAGTCTGAAAGACATAACACAGACAATATAGTGTGAAATTTGGGAGAGGTAATAGACGTGTATAGTCTGGAAGACATTACACAGACAATCAGGAATGACATCTGGAAGTGGAAAAAGATGTGTATAGTCTGCAAGACATTAGATAGACAATCAGGAGTGAAATCTGCGAGAAGTAATAGATGTGTATAGACTGCAAGACATTACACAGACAATCAGGACTGACATCTGGAGGAGGTAATAGTTGTGTATAGTCACATTACACAGATAATAAGGAGTGACATCTGGAAGAGGTAATAGACGTGTATATCTGCATGACATTACACAGATAATCAGGAGTGACATCTCGAAGAGGTAATAGATGTGTATAGTCTGCAAGACATTACACAGACAATCAGGAGTGATATCTGGAAGTAATAATAGATGTGTATAGTCTGCAAGACATTACACAGATAATCAGGAGTGACATCTGGAAGAGGTAATAGATGTGTATAGTCTGGAAGACATTACGCAGACAATCAGGAGTGACATCTGAAAGAGGTAATAGATGTGTATTGTCTGCAAGACATTACACAGACAATCAGGAGTGACATCTGGAAGAGGTAATAAATGTGTACACTCTGCAAGATATTACACAGATAATCGGGAGTGACATCTGAAAGAGGTAAAAGATGTGTACAGTCTGCAAGACATTACAAAGACAATCATGCGTGACATTACATCTGGAAGAGGTAATAGATGTGTATAGTCTGCAAGATATTGCACAGATAATCAGGAGTGACATCTGGAAGAGATAACAGATTTGTATAGTCTGCAAGACATTACACAGATAATCAGGAGTGACATCTGGAAGATGTAATCAATGTGTATAGTCTGCAAGAAGTTACACAGACAATCAGGAGTGACATCTGAAAGAGTTAATTGATGTGTATAGTCTGCAAGATATTACACAGATAATCAGGAGTGACATCTGGAAAAGATAATAGATGTGTATAGTCTGCAAGACATTATACTTTCAATCAGGAGTGACATCTGGAAGAGGTAATAGATGTGTATAGTCTGTAAGACAGAACACAGACAATCAGGAGTGACATCTGGAAAAGGTAATAGATGTGTATAGTCTGCATGACATTACACAGACAATCAGGAGTGACATCTGGAAGTGGTAATAGATGTGTATAGTCTGCAAGACATTACACAGACAATCAGGCCTGACATCTGGAAGTGGTAATAAACGTGTATAGTCTGCATGACATTACACAGATAATCAGGAGTGACATCTTGAAGTAGTAATACATGTTTGTAGTCTGCAAGACATTACACAGTCAATCAGGAGTGATATCTGGAAGAGGTAATAGATGTGTATATTCAGCAAGACATTACACAGACAATCAGGAGTGACATCTGGAAGATGTAATAGATGTGTACAGTCTGCAAGACATGACACTGACAATCAGGAGTGACATCTGGAAGAGGTAATAGATGTGTATAGTCTGCAATACATTACACAGACAATCAGGAGGGAAATCTGGGAGTGGTAATAGATGTGTTTTGTATGCAAGACATTACACAGACAATCAGGAGTGACATCCTGAAGCGGCAATAGATGTGTATAGTCTCCAAGATATTACACAGATGATCAGGAGTGACATCTGTAAGAGGTAATAGATGTGTATAGTCTGCAAGACATTACACAGATAATTAGGAGTGACATCTGGAAGAGGTAATAGATGTGTATAATCTGCAAGACATTACACAGACCATCAGGAGTGACATCTCGAAGAGGTAATAGATGTGTATAATCTGCAAGACATTACACAGATAATTAGGAGTGACATCTGGAAGAGGTAATAGATGTGTATAATCTGCAAGATATTACACAGATATTCAGGAGTGACATCTGGAAAAGGTAATAGATGTGTATAGTCTGCAAGACATTACACAGACAATCAGGAGTGACATCTGTAAGAGGTAATAGATGTGTATAGTCTGCAAGACATTACACAGACAATCAGGAGTGACATCTGGAAGAGGTAATAGATGTGTATAGTCTGCAAGATATTACACAGATAATCAGGAGTGGCATCTGGAAAAGGTATTAGATGTGTATAGTCTGCAAGACATTACACATTCAATCAGGAGTGACATCTGGAAGAGGTAATAGATGTGTATAGTCTGCAAGACATTACACAGACAAACAGGAGTGACATCTGGAAGAGGGAATAGATGTGTATAGTCTGCAAGATATTGCACATACAATCAGGAGTGACATCTGGAAGAGGTAATAGATGTGTATAGTCTGCAAGACATTGCACAGACAATCAGGAGTGACATCTGGAAGAGGTAATAAATGTGTATAGTCTGCGAGATATCACACAGATAATCAGGACTGAAATCTGGAAGAGGTAATAGATGTGTATAATCTGTAAGACATTACACAGATAATCGGGAATGACATCTGAAAGAGGTAATAGATGTTTATATTCTGCAAAACATTACACAGACAATCAGGAGTGACATCTGGAAGAGGTAATAGATGTGTATAGTCTGCAAGATATTGGACAGCTAATCAGGAGTGACATCTGGAAGAGGTAACAGATGTGTATATTCTGCAAGACATAACACAGTCAATCAGGAGTCACATCTGGAAGCGGCAATAGATGTGTATAGTCTGCAAGACATTACACATTCAATCAGGAGTGACATCTGGAAAAGGTACTAGATGTGTATAGTCTGCATGACATTACACAGACAATCAGGAGTGACATCTGGAAGAGGTAATCGATGTGTGTAGTCTGCAAGACATTACACAGATAATCAGGAGTGACATCTGGGAGAGGTAATAGACGTGTATAGTCTGCAAGGCATTACACATATAATCAGAAGTGACATCTCGAAGAGGTAATAGATGTGTATAGTCCGCAACATATTGCACAGATAATCAGAAGTGACATCTGGAAGAGGTAATAGATGTGTGTCGTCTGCAAGACATTACACAGACAATCAGGAGTTTAATCTGCGAGAGTTAATAGATGTGTATAGTCTGCAAGACATTACACAGACAATCAGGAGTGACATCGGGAAGAGGTAATCGATGTGTGTAGTCTGCAAGACATTACACAGATAATCAGGAGTGATATCTGGAAGTGGTAATAGACGTGAATAGTCTGCAAGACATTACACAGTCAATCAGGAGTCACATTTGGAAGAAGTAATAGATGTGTTTAGTCTGCAAGACATTACACAGACAATCAGGAGTGACATCTGGAAGAGGTAATAGATGTGTATAGTCTCCAAGATATTACACAGATAATCAGGGGTGAAATCTGAGAGAGGTAACAGATGTGTATAACCTGCAAGACATTACACAGACAATCAGGAGTGATATCTGGAAGTGATAATACATGTGTATAGTCTGCAAGACATTACACGGACAATCAGGAGTGAAAGCTGGAAGTAGTAATAGATGTCTATAGTCTGCAAGATATTACACAGATCATCAGGAGTGACATCTGCGAGAGGTAAGAGATGTGAATAATCTGAAAGACATAATACAGACAATATAGGGTGAAATCTGGGAGAGGTAATAGATGTGTATAGTCTGCAAGACGTTACACAGACAATCAGGAGAGACATCTGGAAGTGGTAATCGATGTGTATAGTCTGAAAGACATTACACAGACAATCAAGAGTGACATCTGGAAGAGGTAATAGATGTGCATAGCCTGCAAGACATCAGATAGACAATCAGGAGTGAAATCTGGAAGAGGTAATAGATATGTATAGTCTGCAGGACATTACACAGATAATCAGGAGTGACATCTGAAAGTAGTAAGAGATGTGTATAGTCTGCAAGGCATTACACAGACAATCAGGAGTGACATCTGGAAGAGGTAATAGATGTGTATAGTCTGCAAGACATTACACAGACAATCAGGAGTGACATCTGGAAGAGGCGATAGATGTGTATAGTCTGCAAGATATTACACAGACAATCAGGAGTGACATCTGGAAAAGGTAATAGATGTGTATAGTCTGCATGACATTCCACAGACAATCAGGAGTGACATCTGGAAGAGGTAATCGATGTGTGTAGTCTGCAAGACATTACACAGATAATCAGGAGTGACATCTGGGAGAGGTAATAGACGTGTATAGTCTGCAAGGCATTACACAGATAATCAGAAGTGACATCTCGAAGAGGTAATAGATGTGTATAGTCCGCAATATATTTGCACAGATTATCAGAAGTGAGATCTGGAAGAGGTAATGGATGTGTATAGTTTGCAAAACATTACACAGACAATCAGGAGTGAAATCTGGAAGAGGTAATAGATGTGTATAGTCTGCAAGACATTGCACAGACAATCAGGTGTGACATCTGGAAGAGGTAATAGATGTGTATAGTCTGCGAGATATTGGACAGATAATCAGGAGTGACATCTGGAAGAGGTAATAGATGTGTATAGTCTGCAAGACATTACACAGACAATCAGGAGTGACATCTGGAAGAGGCAATAGATGTGTATAGTCTGCAAGATATTACACAGACAATCAGGAGTGACATCTGGAAAAGGTAATAGATGTGTATAGTCTGCATGACATTCCACAGACAATCAGGAGTGACATCTGGAAGAGGTAATCGATGTGTGTAGTCTGCAAGACATTACACAGATAATCAGGAGTGACATCTGGGAGAGGTAATAGACGTGTATAGTCTGCAAGGCATTACACAGATAATCAGAAGTGACATCTCGAAGAGGTAATAGATGTGTATAGTCCGCAATATATTTGCACAGATTATCAGAAGTGAGATCTGGAAGAGGTAATGGATGTGTATAGTTTGCAAGACATAACACAAACAATCAGGAGTGAAATCTGGAAGAGGTAATAGATGTGAATAGTCTGCAAGACATTGCACAGACAATCAGGAGTGACATCTGGAAGAGGTAACAGATGTGTATAGTCTGCGAGATATTGGACAGATAATCAGGAGTGACATCTGGAAGAGGTAAAAGATGTGTGTAGTCTGCAAGACATTAGATAGACAATCAGGAGTGAAATCTGCGAGAGGTAATAGATGTGTATGGTCTGCAAGACATTACACAGACAATCAGGAGTGATATCTGGAAGAGGTAATAAATGTGTATAGTCTCCAAGATATTACACAGATAATCAGGAGTGACATCTGGAGAGGTAATAGTTGTGTATAGTATACTAGACATTACACAGATAATCACGAGAGACATCTGGAAGAGGTAATAGACGTGTATAGACCGCATGACATTACACAGATAATCAGGAGTGACATCTCGAGAGGTAATTGATGTTTATAGTCTGCAAGACATTACACAGACAATCAGGAGTGATATCTGGAAGAGGTAATAGATGTGTATAGTCTGCAAGACATTACACAGATAATCAGGAGTGACATCTGGAAGTAGTAATAGATGTCGATAGTCTGCAAGGCATTACACAGACAATCAGGAGTGACATCTGGAAGAGGTAATAGATGTGTATAGTTTTCAAAACGTTTCACAGATAATCAGGAGTGACATCTCGAAGAGGTAATAGATGTGTATAGTCTGCATGATATTACACAGATAATCAGGAGTGACATCTGGAAGAGGAAATAGATGTGTATAGTCTGGAAGACATTACACAGATAATCAGGAGTGACATCTGGAAGTAGTAATAGATGTCTATAATCTGCAAGGCATTACACAGACAATCAGGAGTGACATCTGGAAGAGGTAATAGTTGTGTATAGTTTTCAAGACATTTCACAGATAATGTGGAGTGACATCTCGAAGAGGTAATAGATGTGTATAGTCTGCTAGATATTACACAGAGAATCAGGAGTGACATCTGGAAGAGGAAATAGATGTGTATAGTCTGGAAGACATTACGCAGACAATCAGGAGTGACCTCTGAAAGAGGTAATAGATGTGTATAGTCTGCAAGACATTACACAGACAATCAGGAGTGACATCTGGAAGAGGTAATAGATGTGTATAGTCTGCAAGATATTACACAGATAATCAGGAGTGGCATCTGGAAAAGGTATTAGATGTGTATAGTCTGCAAGACATTACACATTCAATCAGGAGTGACATCTGGAAGAGGTAATAGATGTGTATAGTCTGCAAGACATTACACAGACAAACAGGAGTGACATCTGGAAGAGGTAATAGATGTGTATAGTCTGCAAGATATTGCACATACAATCAGGAGTGACATCTGGAAGAGGTAATAGATGTGTATAGTCTGCAAGATATTACACAGATAATCAGGAGTGACATCTGGAAGCGGTAATAGATGTGTATAGTCTGAAAGACATAATACAGACATTATAGGGTGAAATCTGGGAGAGGTAATAGATGTGTATAGTCTGCAAGATGTTACACAGACAATCAGGAGTGACATCTGGAAGAGGTAATAGATGTGTGTCGTCTGCAAGACATTACACAGACAATCAGGAGTGAAATCTGCTGGATGTAATAGATGTGTATAGTCTGCAAGACATTACACAGACAATCAGGAGTGACATCTGGAAGAGGTAATAAATGTGTATAGTCTCCAAGATATTACACAGATAATCAGGAGTGACATCTGGAAAAGGTAATAGATATGTATAGTCTGCATGACATTACACAGACAATCAGGAGTGGCATCTGGAAAAGGTAATAGATGTGTATAGTCTGCAAGACATTACACATTCAATCAGGAGTGACATCTGGAAGAGGTAATAGATGTGTATAGTCTGCAAGACATTACACAGACAAACAGGAGTGATATCTGGAAGAGGTAATAGATGTGTATAGTCTGCAAGATTAGATTAGATTACATTACAGTGTGGAAACAGGCCCCTCGGCCCAACAAGTCCACACCGACCCGCCGAAGCGAAACCCACCCATACCCCTACATTTACCCCTTACCTAACACTACTGGCAATTTAGCATGGCCAATTCACCTGACCCTGCACATCTTTTGGACTGTGGGAGGAAACCGGAGCACCCGGAGGAAACCCACGCAGACACGGGGAGAATGTGCAAACTCCACACAGTCAGTCGCCTGAGGCGGGAATTGAACCCGGGTCTCAGGCGCTGTGAGGCAGCAGTGCTAACCACTGTGCCACCGTGCCGCCCACTCTTGTCATGTAGGAATGATTAGATTAGATTAGATTACTTACAGTGTGGAAACAGGCCCTTCGGCCCAACAATTCCACACCGACCCGCCGAAGCGTAACCCACCCATACCCCTACATTTACCCCTTTACCTAACACTACGGGCAATTTAGCATGGCCAATTCACCTGACTTGCACATCTTTGGACTGTGGGAGGAAACCGGAGCCCCCGGAGGAAACCCACGCAGACACGGGGAGAACGTGCAAACTCCACACAGTCAGTCGCCTGAGTCGGGAATTGAACCCGGATCTCTGGCGCTGCGAGGCAGCAGTGCTAACCACTGTGCCACCGTGCCACCCAAGATGTTGCACATACAATCAGGAGTGACATCTGGAAGAGGTAATAGAAGTGTATAGTCTGCAAGATATTACACAGATAATCAGGAGTGACATCTGAAAGAGGTAATAGATGTGTATAGTCTGAAAGACATAATACAGACAATATAGGGTGAAATCTGGGAGAGGTAATAGATGTTTATAGTCTGCAAGACGTTACAAAGACAATCAGGAGTGACATCTGGAAGAGGTAATAGATGTGTATAGTCTGAAAGACATAATACAGACAATATAGGGTGAAATCTGGGAGAGGTAATAGATGTGTACAGTCTGCAAGATATCACACAGATAATCAGGAGTGACATCTGGAAGAGGTAATAGATGTGTATAATCTGTAAGACATTACACAGTTAATCGGGAATGACATCTGAAAGAGGTAATAGATGTGTATAGTCTGCAAAACATTACACAGTCAATCACGACTGACATCTGGAAGAGGTAATAGATGTGTATAGTCTGCAAGATTTTGGACAGATAATCAGGAGTGACATCTGGAAGAGGTAACAGATGTGTATAGTCTGCAAGACAAAACACAGTCAATCAGGAGTCACATCTTGAAGAGGTAATAGATGTATATAGTCTGCAAGACATTACACAGACAATCAGGAGTGACATCTGGAAGAGGAATAAGATGTGTATCGTCTGAAAGACATTACACAGACAATCAGGGGTGAACTCTGGGAGAGGGAATAGATGTGTATAATCTGCAAGACATTACACAGACAATCAGGAGTGACATCTGGAAGAGGTAATACATGTGTATAGTCTGCAAGATATTACACAGGCAATAAGGAGTGACATCTGGAAGAGGTAATAGATGTGCATAGCCTGCAAGACATTAGATAGACAATCAGGAGTGAAATCTGCGAGAGGTAATAGATGTGTATAGTCTGCAAGACATTACACAGACAATCAGGAGTGACTTCTGGAAGAGGTAATAGATGTGTATAGTCTGCAAGATATTACACAGATATTCAGGAGTGACATCTGGAAAAGGTAATAGATGTGTATAGTCTGCATGACATTACACAGACAAGCATGAGTGACATATGGAGGAGGTAATAGTTGTGTATAGTCTACAAGACATTACACAGATAATCAGGAGTGACATCTGGAAGAGGTAATAGACGTGTATAGTCTGCATGACATTACACAGATAATCAGGAGTGACATCTCGAAGAGGTAATAGATGTGTATAGTCTGCAAGACATTACACATACAATCATGAGTGATATCTGGAAGAGGTAATAGATGTGTATAGTCTGCAGGACATTACACAGAAAATCAGGAGTGACATCTGGAAGTAGTAATAGATGTGTATAGTCTGCAAGGCATTACACAGACAATCAGGAGTGAAATCTGGAAGAGGTAATAGATGTGTATAGTCTGCAAGACATTGCACAGACAATCAGGAGTGACATCTGGAAGAGGTAATAGAAGTGTATAGTCTGCAAGATATTACACAGATAATCAGGAGTGACATCTGAAAGAGGTAATAGATGTGTATAGTCTGAAAGACATAATACAGACAATATAGGGTGAAATCTGGGAGAGGTAATAGATGTTTATAGTCTGCAAGACGTTACACAGACAATCAGGAGTGACATCTGGAAGAGGTAATAGATGTGTATAGTCTGAAAGACATAATACATACAATATAGGGTGAAATCTGGGAGAGGTAATAGATGTGTACAGTCTGCAAGATATCACACAGATAATCAGGAGTGACATCTGGAAGAGGTAATAGATGTGTATAATCTGTAAGACATTACACAGTTAATCGGGAATGACATCTGAAAGAGGTAATAGATGTGTATAGTCTGCAAAACATTACACAGTCAATCACGACTGACATCTGGAAGAGGTAACAGATGTGTATAGTCTGCAAGACAAAACACAGTCAATCAGGAGTCACATCTGGAAGAGGTAATAGATGTGTATAGTCTGCAAGACATTACACAGACAATCAGGAGTGACATCTGCAAGAGGAATAAGATATGTATCGTCTGAAAGACATTACACAGACAATCAGGGGTGAACTCTTGGAGAGGTAATAGATGTGTATAATCTGCAAGACATTACACAGACAATCAGGAGTGACATCTGGAAGAGGTAATACATGTGTATAGTCTGCAAGATATTACACAGGCAATAAGGAGTGACATCTGGAAGAGGTAATAGATGTGCTTAGACTGCAAGACATTAGATAGACAATCAGGAGTGAAACTTGCGAGAGGTAATAGATGTGTATAGTCTGCAAGACATTACACAGACAATCAGGAGTGACTTCTGGAAGAGGTAATAGATGTGTATAGTCTGCAAGATATTACACAGATATTCAGGAGTGACATCTGGAAAAGGTAATAGACGTGTATAGTCTGCATGACATTACACAGACAAGCATGAGTGACATATGGAGGAGGTAATAGTTGTGTATAGTCTACAAGACATTATACAGATAATCAGGAGTGACATCTGGAAGAGGTAATAGACGTGTATAGTCTGCATGACATTACACAGATAATCAGGAGTGACATCTCGAAGAGGTAATAGATGTGTATAGTCTGCAAGACATTACACATACAATCATGAGTGATATCTGGAAGAGGTAATAGATGTGTATAGTCTGCAGGACATTACACAGAGAATCAGGAGTGACATCTGGAAGTAGTAATAGATGTGTATAGTCTGCAAGGCATTCCACAGACAATCAGGAGTGAAATCTGGAAGAGGTAATAGATGTGTATAGTCTGCAAGACATTGCACAGACAATCAGGAGTGACATCTGGAAGAGGAAATAGATGTGTATAGTCTGCGAGATATCACACAGATAATCAGGAGTGAAATCTGGAAGAGGTAATAGATGTGTATAATCTGTAAGACATTACACAGATAATCGGGAACGACATCTGAAAGAGGTAATAGATGTTTATAGTCTGCAAAACATTACACAGACAATCACGAGTGACATCTGGAAGAGGTAATAGATGTGTATAGTCTGCAAGATATTGGACAGCTAATCAGGAGTGACATCTGGAAGAGGTAACCGATGTGTATATTCTGCAAGACATAACACAGTCAATCAGGAGTCACATCTGGAAGAGGTAATAGATGTGTTTAGTCTGCAAGACATTACACAGACAATCAGGAGTGACATCTGGAAGAGGTAAAAAATATGGAAAGTCTGAAAGACAAAACACAGACAATCAGGGGTGAAATCTGAGAGAGGTAATAGATGTGTATAATCTGCAAGACATTACACAGACAATCAGGAGTGACATCTGGAAGAGGTAATAGAAGTGTATAGTCTGCATGACATTACACAGATAATCAGGCGTGACATCTCGAAGAGGTAATAGATGTGTATAGTCTGCAAGACATTACACATACAATCATGAGTGATATCTGGAAGAGGTAATAGATGTGTATAGTCTGCAGGACATTACACAGAAAATCAGGAGTGACATCTGGAAGTAGTAATAGATGTGTATAGTCTGCAAGGCATTACACAGACAATCAGGAGTGAAATCTGGAAGAGGTAATAGATGTGTATAGTCTGCGAGACATTGCACAGACAATCAGGAGTGACATCTGGAAAAGGTAATAGAAGTGTATAGTCTGCAAGATATTACACAGATAATCAGGAGTGACATCTGAAAGAGGTAATAGATGTGTATAGTCTGAAAGACATAATACAGACAATATAGGGTGAAATCTGGGAGAGGTAATAGATGTTTATAGTCTGCAAGACGTTACACAGACAATCAGGAGTGACATCTGGAAGAGGTAATAGATGTGTATAGTCTGAAAGACATAATACATACAATATAGGGTGAAATCTGGGAGAGGTAATAGATGTGTACAGTCTGCAAGATATCACACAGATAATCAGGAGTGACATCTGGAAGAGGTAATAGATGTGTATAATCTGTAAGACATTACACAGTTAATCGGGAATGACATCTGAAAGAGGTAATAGATGTGTATAGTCTGCAAAACATTACACAGTCAATCACGACTGACATCTGGAAGAGGTAATAGATGTGTATAGTCTGCAAGATTTTGGACAGATAATCAGGAGTGACATCTGGAAGAGGTAACAGATGTGTATAGTCTGCAAGACAAAACACAGTCCATCAGGAGTCACATCTGGAAGAGGTAATAGATGTGTATAGTCTGCAAGACATTACACAGACAATCAGGAGTGACATCTGCAAGAGGAATAAGATATGTATCGTCTGAAAGACATTACACAGACAATCAGGGGTGAACTCTTGGAGAGGTAATAGATGTGTATAATCTGCAAGACATTACACAGAAAATCAGGAGTGACATCTGGAAGAGGTAATACATGTGTATAGTCTGCAAGATATTACACAGGCAATAAGGAGTGACATCTGGAAGAGGTAATAGATGTGCTTAGACTGCAAGACATTAGATAGACAATCAGGAGTGAAATCTGCGAGAGGTAATAGATGTGTATAGTCTGCAAGACATTACACAGACAATCAGGAGTGACTTCTGGAAGAGGTAATAGATGTGTATAGTCTGCAAGATATTACACAGATATTCAGGAGTGACATCTGGAAAAGGTAATAGATGTGTATAGTCTGCATGACATTACACAGACAAGCATGAGTGACATATGGAGGAGGTAATAGTTGTGTATAGTCTACAAGACATTACACAGATAATCAGGAGTGACATCTGAAAGAGGTAATAGATGTTTATAGTCTGCAAAACATTACACAGACAATCACGAGTGACATCTGGAAGAGGTAATAGATGTGTATAGTCTGCAAGATATTGGACAGCTAATCAGGAGTGACATCTGGAAGAGGTAACCGATGTGTATATTCTGCAAGACATAACACAGTCAATCAGGAGTCACATCTGGAAGAGGTAATAGATGTGTTTAGTCTGCAAGACATTACACAGACAATCAGGAGTGACATCTGGAAGAGGTAAAAAATATGGAAAGTCTGAAAGACAAAACACAGACAATCAGGGGTGAAATCTGAGAGAGGTAATAGATGTGTATAATCTGCAAGACATTACACAGACAATCAGGAGTGACATCTGGAAGAGGTAATAGAAGTGTATAGTCTGCATGACATTACACAGATAATCAGGCGTGACATCTCGAAGAGGTAATAGATGTGTATAGTCTGCAAGACATTACACATACAATCATGAGTGATATCTGGAAGAGGTAATAGATGTGTATAGTCTGCAGGACATTACACAGAAAATCAGGAGTGACATCTGGAAGTAGTAATAGATGTGTATAGTCTGCAAGGCATTACACAGACAATCAGGAGTGAAATCTGGAAGAGGTAATAGATGTGTATAGTCTGCAAGACATTGCACAGACAATCAGGAGTGACATCTGGAAAAGGTAATAGAAGTGTATAGTCTGCAAGATATTACACAGATAATCAGGAGTGACATCTGAAAGAGGTAATAGATGTGTATAGTCTGAAAGACATAATACAGACAATATAGGGTGAAATCTGGGAGAGGTAATAGATGTTTATAGTCTGCAAGACGTTACACAGACAATCAGGAGTGACATCTGGAAGAGGTAATAGATGTGTATAGTCTGAAAGACATAATACATACAATATAGGGTGAAATCTGGGAGAGGTAATAGATGTGTACAGTCTGCAAGATATCACACAGATAATCAGGAGTGACATCTGGAAGAGGTAATAGATGTGTATAATCTGTAAGACATTACACAGTTAATCGGGAATGACATCTGAAAGAGGTAATAGATGTGTATAGTCTGCAAAACATTACACAGTCAATCACGACTGACATCTGGAAGAGGTAATAGATGTGTATAGTCTGCAAGATTTTGGACAGATAATCAGGAGTGACATCTGGAAGAGGTAACAGATGTGTATAGTCTGCAAGACAAAACACAGTCCATCAGGAGTCACATCTGGAAGAGGTAATAGATGTGTATAGTCTGCAAGACATTACACAGACAATCAGGAGTGACATCTGCAAGAGGAATAAGATATGTATCGTCTGAAAGACATTACACAGACAATCAGGGGTGAACTCTTGGAGAGGTAATAGATGTGTATAATCTGCAAGACATTACACAGAAAATCAGGAGTGACATCTGGAAGAGGTAATACATGTGTATAGTCTGCAAGATATTACACAGGCAATAAGGAGTGACATCTGGAAGAGGTAATAGATGTGCTTAGACTGCAAGACATTAGATAGACAATCAGGAGTGAAATCTGCGAGAGGTAATAGATGTGTATAGTCTGCAAGACATTACACAGACAATCAGGAGTGACTTCTGGAAGAGGTAATAGATGTGTATAGTCTGCAAGATATTACACAGATATTCAGGAGTGACATCTGGAAAAGGTAATAGATGTGTATAGTCTGCATGACATTACACAGACAAGCATGAGTGACATATGGAGGAGGTAATAGTTGTGTATAGTCTACAAGACATTACACAGATAATCAGGAGTGACATCTGGAAGAGGTAATAGACGTGTATAGTCTGCATGACATTACACAGATAATCAGGAGTGACATCTCGAAGAGGTAATAGATGTGTATAGTCTGCAAGACATTACACATACAATCATGAGTGATATCTGGAAGAGGTAATAGATGTGAATAGTCTGCAGGACATTACACAGAGAATCAGGAGTGACATCTGGAAGTAGTAATAGATGTGTATAGTCTGCAAGGCATTCCACAGACAATCAGGAGTGAAATCTGGAAGAGGTAATAGATGTGTATAGTCTGCAAGACATTGCACAGACAATCAGGAGTGACATCTGGAAGAGGTAATAGATGTGTATAGTCTGCGAGATATCACACAGATAATCAGGAGTGAAATCTGGAAGAGGTAATAGATGTGTATAATCTGTAAGACATTACACAGATAATCGGCAATGACATCTGAAAGAGGTAATAGATGTTTATAGTCTGCAAAACATTACACAGACAATCACGAGTGACATCTGGAAGAGGTAATAGATGTGTATAGTCTGCAAGATATTGGACAGCTAATCAGGAGTGACATCTGGAAGAGGTAACAGATGTGTATATTCTGCAAGACATAACACAGTCAATCAGGAGTCACATCTGGAAGAGGTAATAGATGTGTTTAGTCTGCAAGACATTACACAGACAATCAGGAGTGACATCTGGAAGAGGTAAAAAATATGGAAAGTCTGAAAGACATAACACAGACAATCAGGGGTGAAATCTGAGAGAGGTAATAGATGTGTATAATCTGCAAGACATTACACAGACAATCAGGAGTGACATCTGGAAGTGGTAATACATGTGTATAGTCTGCAAGACATTACACAGACAATCAGGAGTGACATCTGGAAGAGGTAAAAGATGTGTATAGTCTGCAAGACATTAGATAGACAATCAGGAGTGAAGTCTGCGAGAGGTAATAGATGTGTATGGTCTGCAAGACATTACACAGATAATCAGGAGTGACATCTGGAAGAGGTAATAGACGTGTATAGTCTGAAAGACATAACACTGACAATCAGGGGTGAAATCTGGGAGAGGTAATTGATGTGTATAATCTGCAAGACACTACACAGACAATCAAAAGTGACTTCTGGAAGAAGTAATAGATGTGTATAGTCTGCAAGATATTACACAGATAATCAGGAGTGACATCTGCAAGAGGTAATAGATGTGTACAGTCTGAAAGACATAACACAGAAAATCAGGGGTGAAATCTGGGAGAGGTAATTGATGTGTATAGTCTGCAAGACATTACACAGATAATCAGGAGTGACATCTGGAAGAGGTAATAGACGTGTATAGTCCGCAAGATATTGCACAGATAATCAGGAGTGAGATCTGGACGAGGTAATAGATGTGTATAGTCTGCAAGACATTACACAGACAATCAGGAGTGACATCTGAAAGAGGTAATAGATGTGTATAGTCTGCAATACATTACACAGACAATCAGGAGTAACATCTGGAAGTGGTAATAGATGTGTATAGGCTGCAAGACATTACACAGACAATCAGGAGTGACATCTGGAAGAGGTAATAAAGGTGTATCGTCTGCAAGACAGAACATAGACAATCAGGAGTGAAATCTGCGAGGGGTAATAGATGTGTACAGTTTGCAAGACATTACACAGACAATCAAGAGTGACATCTGGAAGAGGTAATAGATGTGTATCGTCTGCAAGACATTGCACAGACAATCAGGAGCGACATCTGGAAGAGGTAATAGATGTTTATAGTCTGCAAGATGTTACACAGATAATCAGGAGTGACATCTGGAAAAGGTAATAAATGTGTATAGTCTGCATGACATTACACAGACAATCAGGTGTGACATCTGGACGAGGCAATCGATGTGTAGAGTCTGCAAGACATTACACAGACAATCAGGAGTGACATCTGGAAGAGGTACTGGACGTGCATAGTCTGCAAGGCATTACACAGACAAACTGGAGTGATATCTGGAAGAGGTAACAGATGTGTACCATTTGCAAGACATGACACAGTCAATCAGGAGCCACATCTGGAAGCGGTAAAAGATATGTATCGTCTGAAAGACATTACACAGACAATCAGGCGTGAAATCTGGGATAGGTAATAGATGTGTATTGTCTGCAAGACATTACACAGACAATCAGGAGTGACATCTGCAAGAGGTAATAGATGTGTATAGTCTCCAAGATATTACACAGATAATCAGGAGTGACATCTGGAAGAGGTAATAGATTTGCATAGTCTGCATGACATTACACATACAATCAGGAGTGACATCTGGAGGAGGTAATAGTTGTGTATAGTCTACAAGACATTACACAGATAATCAAGAGAGACATCTGGAAGAGGTAATAGATGTGTATACTCTGCAATCAGGAGTGACATCTGGAAGAGAGAAGAGATGTGAAAAGTCTGCAAGACATTACACAGATAATCAGGAGTGACATCTCGAAGAGGTAATAGTTATGTATAGTCTGCAAGATATTACACAGATAATCAGGAGTGACATCTGGAAGAGGTAATACATGTGCATCGTCTGCAAGACATTACACAGACAATCAAGAGTGACATCTGAAAGAGGTAATAGATTTGTATAGTCTGCAAGACATTAGACAGACAATCAGGAGTGACATCTGGAAGTGGTAATAGATGTGTATAGTCTGCAAGATATTACACAGATAATCAGAAGTAACATCTGGAAAAGGCAATAGATGTGGAAACTCTGCAAGACATTACACATTCAATCAGGAGTGACATCTGGAAGAGGTAATAGATGTGTATAGTGTGTAAGACATAACACATTCAATCAGGAGTGACATCTGGAAAAGGTACTAGATGTGTATAGTCTGCAATACATTACACAGACAATCAGGAGTGACATCTGGAAGGGGTAATAGATGTGTATAGTCTGCAAGATATTACACAGATAATCAGGAGTGACATCTGGAAGTAGTAATACATGTGTATAGTCTGCAAGGCATTACACAGTCAATCAGGAGTGACATCTGGAAGAGGTAATAGATGTGTATAGTCTGCAATACATTACACAGACAATCAGGAGTGACATCTGGAAGGGGTAATAGATGTGTATAGTCTGCAGGACATGACACAGATAATCAGGAGTGACATCTGGAAGTAGTAATAGATGTGTATAGTCTGCAAGGCATTACACAGTCAATCAGGAGTGACATCTGGAAGAGGTAATAGATGTGTATAGTCTGCAAGACATTACACAGATAATCAGGAGTGACATCTGGAAGAAGAAATAGATGTGTATCGTCTGGAAGACATTACACAGACAATCAGCAGTGACATCTGAAAGAGGTAATAGATGTGTATAGTCTGCAAGACATTACACAGACAATCAGGAGTGACATCTGGAAGAGGGAATAGATGTGTATAGTCTGCAAGATATTACACAGATAATCAGGAGTGGCATCTGGAAAAGGTAATAGATGTGTATAGTCTGCAAGACATTACACATTCAATCAGGAGTGACATCTGGAAAAGGTACTAGATGTGTATAGTCTGCATGACATTACACAGACAATCAGGAGTGACATCTGGAAGAGGTAATCGATGTGTGTAGTCTGCAAGACATTACACAGATAATCAGGAGTGACATCTGGGAGAGGTAATAGACGTGTATAGTCTGCAAGGCATTACACATATAATCAGAAGTGACATCTCGAAGAGGTAATAGATGTGTATAGTCCGCAACATATTGCACAGATAATCAGAAGTGACATCTGGAAGAGCTAATAGATGTGTATTTTCTGCGAGATATCACACAGATAATCAGGAGTGAAATCTGGAAGAGGTAATAGATGTGTATAATCTGTAAGACATTACACAGATAATCGGGAATGACATCTGAAAGAGGTAATAGATGTTTATAGTCTGCAAAACATTACACAGACAATCACGAGTGACATCTGGAAGAGGTAATAGATGTGTATAGTCTGCAAGATATTGGGCAGCTAATCAGGAGTGACATCTGGAAGAGGTAACAGATGTGTATATTCTGCAAGACATAACACAGTCAATCAGGAGTCACATCTGGAAGAGGTAATAGATGTGTTTAGTCTGCAAGACATTACACAGACAATCAGGAGTGACATCTGGAAGAGGTAAAAGATATGTATAGTCTGAAAGACATAACACAGACAATCAGGGGTGAAATCTGAGAGAGGTAATAGATGTGTATAATCTGCAAGACATTACACAGACAATCAGGAGTGACATCTGGAAGTGGTAATACATGTGTATAGTCTGCAAGATATTACACAGACAATCAGGAGTGACATCTGGAAGAGGTAAAAGACGTGTATAGTCTGCAAGACGTTAGATAGACAATCAGCAGTGAAATCTGCGAGAGGTAATAGATGTGTATAGTCTGCAAGACATTACACAGACAATCAGGAGTGATATCTGGAAGAGGTAATAGACGTGTATAGTCTGCATGACATTACACAGATAATCAGGAGTGACAACTCGAAGAGGTAATAGATGGTGTATAGTCTGCAAGACATTACACATACAATCAGGAGTGATATCTGGAAGAGGTAATAGATGTGTATAGTCTGCAGGACATTACACAGATAATCAGGAGTGACATCTGGAAGTAGTAATAGATGTGTATAGTCTGCAAGGCATTACACAGACAATCAGGAGTGACATCTGGAAGAGGTAATAGATGTGTATAGTCTGCAAGACATTACACAGATAATCAGGAGTGACATCTGGAAGAAGAAATAGATGTGTATAGTCTGGAAGACATTACACAGACAATCAGCAGTGACATCTGAAAGAGGTAATAGATGCTTATAGTCTGCAAAACATTACACAGACAATCAGGAGTGACATCTGGAAGAGGTAATAGATGTGTATAGTCTGCAAGATATTACACAGATAATCAGGAGTGGCATCTGGAAAAGGTAATAGATGTGTATAGTCTGCAAAACATTACACATTCAATCAGGAGTGACATCTGGAAAAGGTACTAGATGTGTATGGTCTGCATGACATTACACAGACAATCAGGAGTGACATCTGGAAGAGGTAATCGATGTGTGTAGTCTGCAAGACATTACACAGATAATCAGGAGTGACATCTGGGAGAGGTAATAGACGTGTATAGTCTGCAAGGCATTACACATATAATCAGAAGTGACATCTCGAAGAGGTAATAGATGTGTATAGTCCGCAACATATTGCACAGATAATCAGAAGTGGATCTGGAAGAGGTAATTGATGTGTATAGTTTGCAAGACATTACACAGACAATCAGGAGTGAAATCTGGAAGAGGTAATAGATGTGTATAGTCTGCAAGACATTACACAGATAATCAGGAGTGACATCGTGGAAGAGGTAATACATATGTATAGTCTCCAAGACATTACACAATGAGGAGTGACATCTGGAAGAGGTAATAGATATTTATAGTTGGCAAGACATTACACAGACAATCAGGAGTGACATCTGGAAGAGGTAATGGATGTGTATAGTCTGCAAGATATTACACAGATTATCAGGAGTGACAATTGGAAGAGTTATCAGACGTCTTTAGTCTTCAAGACATTACACAGACAATCAGGTGAGTCATCTGGAAGAGGTAATAGATGTGTATGGTCTGCAAGACACTACACAGACAATCAGGAGTGACATCTGGAAGTAGTGATAGATGTGTATAGTCTGCAAGACCTTACACAAACAATCAGGATTGATATCTGGAAGAGGTAATAGATGTGTACAGTCTGCAAGATATTATACATATAATCAGGAGTGACAACTGGCAGAGGTAATAGATGTGTATAGTCTGCAAGACATTACACAGACAATCAGGAGTGATATCTGGAAGCGGTAAGAGATGTGTATAATCTGCAAGACATTACACACAATCAGGAGTGATATCTGGAAGAGGTAATAGATGTGTATAGTCTGCAAGACATTACACAGATAATCAGGAGTGACATCTGGAAGAGGTAATAGATGTGTATAGTCTGCAAGACATTACACAGACATTCAGGAGTGAAATCTGGAAGAGGTAATAGATGTGCATAGTGTTCAAGACATTACACAGATAATCAGGAATGACATCTAGAAGAGGGAATAGATGTGTATAGTCTGCACGACATTACACAAACAATCAGGAGTGAAATCTGGAAGAGGTAATAGATGTGTATAGTCTGCAAGACATTACACAGACAGTCAGGAGTGACATCTGGAAGAGGTAATAGATGAGTATAGTCTGCAAGACATGACACAGACAATCAAGAGTGACATCTGGAAGTAGTATTACATGTGTATAGTCTGCAAGACATTACACAGACAATCAGGGGTGACATCTGGAGGAGGTGATAGATGTTTTTAGTCTGCAAGATATTACACAGATAATCAGGTGTGACATCTGGAAAAGGTAATAGATGTGTATAGTCTGCAAGACTTTACACGGTTAATCAGGAGTGACATCTGGAAGAGGTAATAGATGTGTATAGTCTGCAAGACATTACACAGATAATCAGGAGTGACATCTGGAAGAAGAAATAGATGTGTATCGTCTGGAAGACATTACACAGACAATCAGCAGTGACATCTGAAAGAGGTAATCGATGTGTATAGTCTGCAAGACATTACACAGACAATCAGGAGTGACATCTGGAAGAGGGAATAGATGTGTATAGTCTGCAAAACATTACACAGTCAATCACGACTGACATCTGGAAGAGGTAATAGATGTGTATAGTCTGCAAGATTTTGGACAGATAATCAGGAGTGACTTCTGGAAGAGGTAACAGATGTGTATAGTCTGCAAGACAAAACACAGTCAATCAGGAGTCACATCTGGAAGAGGTAATAGATGTGTATAGTCTGCAAGACATTACACAGATAATCAGGAGTGACATCTGGGAGAGGTAATAGACGTGTATAGTCTGCAAGGCATTACACATATAATCAGAAGTGACATCTCGAAGAGGTAATAGATGTGTATAGTCCGCAACATATTGCACAGATAATCAGAAGTGACATCTGGAAGAGCTAATAGATGTGTATAGTCTGCAAAACATTACACAGACAATCACGAGTGACATCTGGAAGAGGTAATAGATGTGTATAGTCTGCAAGATATTGGGCAGCTAATCAGGAGTGACATCTGGAAGAGGTAACAGATGTGTATATTCTGCAAGACATAACACAGTCAATCAGGAGTCACATCTGGAAGAGGTAATAGATGTGTTTAGTCTGCAAGACATTACACAGACAATCAGGAGTGACATCTGGAAGAGGTAAAAGATATGTATAGTCTGAAAGACATAACACAGACAATCAGGGGTGAAATCTGAGAGAGGTAATAGATGTGTATAATCTGCAAGACATTACACAGACAATCAGGAGTGACATCTGGAAGTGGTAATACATGTGTATAGTCTGCAAGATATTACACAGACAATCAGGAGTGACATCTGGAAGAGGTAAAAGACGTGTATAGTCTGCAAGACGTTAGATAGACAATCAGCAGTGAAATCTGCGAGAGGTAATAGATGTGTATAGTCTGCAAGACATTACACAGACAATCAGGAGTGATATCTGGAAGAGGTAATAGACGTGTATAGTCTGCATGACATTACACAGATAATCAGGAGTGACAACTCGAAGAGGTAATAGATGGTGTATAGTCTGCAAGACATTACACATACAATCAGGAGTGATATCTGGAAGAGGTAATAGATGTGTATAGTCTGCAGGACATTACACAGATAATCAGGAGTGACATCTGGAAGTAGTAATAGATGTGTATAGTCTGCAAGGCATTACACAGACAATCAGGAGTGACATCTGGAAGAGGTAATAGATGTGTATAGTCTGCAAGACATTACACAGATAATCAGGAGTGACATCTGGAAGAAGAAATAGATGTGTATAGTCTGGAAGACATTACACAGACAATCAGCAGTGACATCTGAAAGAGGTAATAGATGCTTATAGTCTGCAAAACATTACACAGACAATCAGGAGTGACATCTGGAAGAGGTAATAGATGTGTATAGTCTGCAAGATATTACACAGATAATCAGGAGTGGCATCTGGAAAAGGTAATAGATGTGTATAGTCTGCAAAACATTACACATTCAATCAGGAGTGACATCTGGAAAAGGTACTAGATGTGTATGGTCTGCATGACATTACACAGACAATCAGGAGTGACATCTGGAAGAGGTAATCGATGTGTGTAGTCTGCAAGACATTACACAGATAATCAGGAGTGACATCTGGGAGAGGTAATAGACGTGTATAGTCTGCAAGGCATTACACATATAATCAGAAGTGACATCTCGAAGAGGTAATAGATGTGTATAGTCCGCAACATATTGCACAGATAATCAGAAGTGGATCTGGAAGAGGTAATTGATGTGTATAGTTTGCAAGACATTACACAGACAATCAGGAGTGAAATCTGGAAGAGGTAATAGATGTGTATAGTCTGCAAGACATTACACAGATAATCAGGAGTGACATCGTGGAAGAGGTAATACATATGTATAGTCTCCAAGACATTACACAATGAGGAGTGACATCTGGAAGAGGTAATAGATATGTATAGTTGGCAAGACATTACACAGACAATCAGGAGTGACATCTGGAAGAGGTAATGGATGTGTATAGTCTGCAAGATATTACACAGATTATCAGGAGTGACAATTGGAAGAGTTATCAGACGTCTTTAGTCTTCAAGACATTACACAGACAATCAGGTGAGTCATCTGGAAGAGGTAATAGATGTGTATGGTCTGCAAGACACTACACAGACAATCAGGAGTGACATCTGGAAGTAGTGATAGATGTGTATAGTCTGCAAGACCTTACACAAACAATCAGGATTGATATCTGGAAGAGGTAATAGATGTGTACAGTCTGCAAGATATTAAACATATAATCAGGAGTGACAACTGGCAGAGGTAATAGATGTGTATAGTCTGCAAGACATTACACAGACAATCAGGAGTGATATCTGGAAGCGGTAAGAGATGTGTATAATCTGCAAGACATTACACACAATCAGGAGTGATATCTGGAAGAGGTAATAGATGTGTATAGTCTGCAAGAGATTACACAGATAATCAGGAGTGACATCTGGAAGAGGTAATAGATGTGTATAGTGTGCAAGACATTACACAGACATTCAGGAGTGAAATCTGGAAGAGGTAATAGATGTGCATAGTGTTCAAGACATTACACAGATAATCAGGAATGACATCTAGAAGAGGGAATAGATGTGTATAGTCTGCACGACAATACACAAACAATCAGGAGTGAAATCTGGAAGAGGTAATAGATGTGTATAGTCTGCAAGACATTACACAGACAGTCAGGAGTGACATCTGGAAGAGGTAATAGATGAGTATAGTCTGCAAGACATGACACAGACAATCAAGAGTGACATCTGGAAGTAGTATTACATGTGTATAGTCTGCAAGACATTACACAGACAATCAGGGGTGACATCTGGAGGAGGTGATAGATGTTTTTAGTCTGCAAGATATTACACAGATAATCAGGTGTGACATCTGGAAAAGGTAATAGATGTGTATAGTCTGCAAGACTTTACACGGTTAATCAGGAGTGACATCTGGAAGAGGTAATAGATGTGTATAGTCTGCAAGACATTACACAGATAATCAGGAGTGACATCTGGAAGAAGAAATAGATGTGTATCGTCTGGAAGACATTACACAGACAATCAGCAGTGACATCTGAAAGAGGTAATAGATGTGTATAGTCTGCAAGACATTACACAGACAATCAGGAGTGACATCTGGAAGAGGGAATAGATGTGTATAGTCTGCAAAACATTACACAGTCAATCACGACTGACATCTGGAAGAGGTAATAGATGTGTATAGTCTGCAAGATTTTGGACAGATAATCAGGAGTGACATCTGGAAGAGGTAACAGATGTGTATAGTCTGCAAGACAAAACACAGTCAATCAGGAGTCACATCTGGAAGAGGTAATAGATGTGTATAGTCTGCAAGACATTACACAGATAATCAGGAGTGACATCTGGGAGAGGTAATAGACGTGTATAGTCTGCAAGGCATTACACATATAATCAGAAGTGACATCTCGAAGAGGTAATAGATGTGTATAGTCCTCAACATATTGCACAGATAATCAGAAGTGACATCTGGAAGAGCTAATAGATGTGTATAGTCTGCAAAACATTACACAGACAATCACGAGTGACATCTGGAAGAGGTAATAGATGTGTATAGTCTGCAAGATATTGGGCAGCTAATCAGGAGTGACATCTGGAAGAGGTAACAGATGTGTATATTCTGCAAGACATAACACAGTCAATCAGGAGTCACATCTGGAAGAGGTAATCGATGTGTGTAGTCTGCAAGACATTACACAGATAATCAGGAGTGACATCTGGGAGAGGTAATAGACGTGTATAGTCTGCAAGGCATTACACATATAATCAGAAGTGACATCTCGAAGAGGTAATAGATGTGTATAGTCCGCAACATATTGCACAGATAATCAGAAGTGGATCTGGAAGAGGTAATTGATGTGTATAGTTTGCAAGACATTACACAGACAATCAGGAGTGAAATCTGGAAGAGGTAATAGATGTGTATAGTCTGCAAGACATTACACAGATAATCAGGAGTGACATCGTGGAAGAGGTAATACATATGTATAGTCTCCAAGACATTACACAATGAGGAGTGACATCTGGAAGAGGTAATAGATATGTATAGTTGGCAAGACATTACACAGACAATCAGGAGTGACATCTGGAAGAGGTAATGGATGTGTATAGTCTGCAAGATATTACACAGATTATCAGGAGTGACAATTGGAAGAGTTATCAGACGTCTTTAGTCTTCAAGACATTACACAGACAATCAGGTGAGTCATCTGGAAGAGGTAATAGATGTGTATGGTCTGCAAGACACTACACAGACAATCAGGAGTGACATCTGGAAGTAGTGATAGATGTGTATAGTCTGCAAGACCTTACACAAACAATCAGGATTGATATCTGGAAGAGGTAATAGATGTGTACAGTCTGCAAGATATTAAACATATAATCAGGAGTGACAACTGGCAGAGGTAATAGATGTGTATAGTCTGCAAGACATTACACAGACAATCAGGAGTGATATCTGGAAGCGGTAAGAGATGTGTATAATCTGCAAGACATTACACACAATCAGGAGTGATATCTGGAAGAGGTAATAGATGTGTATAGTCTGCAAGACATTACACAGATAATCAGGAGTGACATCTGGAAGAGGTAATAGATGTGTATAGTGTGCAAGACATTACACAGACATTCAGGAGTGAAATCTGGAAGAGGTAATAGATGTGCATAGTGTTCAAGACATTACACAGATAATCAGGAATGACATCTAGAAGAGGGAATAGATGTGTATAGTCTGCACGACATTACACAAACAATCAGGAGTGAAATCTGGAAGAGGTAATAGATGTGTATAGTCTGCAAGACATTACACAGACAGTCAGGAGTGACATCTGGAAGAGGTAATAGATGAGTATAGTCTGCAAGACATGACACAGACAATCAAGAGTGACATCTGGAAGTAGTATTACATGTGTATAGTCTGCAAGACATTACACAGACAATCAGGGGTGACATCTGGAGGAGGTGATAGATGTTTTTAGTCTGCAAGATATTACACAGATAATCAGGTGTGACATCTGGAAAAGGTAATAGATGTGTATAGTCTGCAAGACTTTACACGGTTAATCAGGAGTGACATCTGGAAGAGGTAATAGATGTGTATAGTCTGCAAGACATTACACAGATAATCAGGAGTGACATCTGGAAGAAGAAATAGATGTGTATCGTCTGGAAGACATTACACAGACAATCAGCAGTGACATCTGAAAGAGGTAATAGATGTGTATAGTCTGCAAGACATTACACAGACAATCAGGAGTGACATCTGGAAGAGCGAATAGATGTGTATAGTCTGCAAAACATTACACAGTCAATCACGACTGACATCTGGAAGAGGTAATAGATGTGTATAGTCTGCAAGATTTTGGACAGATAATCAGGAGTGACATCTGGAAGAGGTAACAGATGTGTATAGTCTGCAAGACAAAACACAGTCAATCAGGAGTCACATCTGGAAGAGGTAATAGATGTGTATAGTCTGCAAGACATTACACAGATAATCAGGAGTGACATCTGGGAGAGGTAATAGACGTGTATAGTCTGCAAGGCATTACACATATAATCAGAAGTGACATCTCGAAGAGGTAATAGATGTGTATAGTCCGCAACATATTGCACAGATAATCAGAAGTGACATCTGGAAGAGCTAATAGATGTGTATAGTCTGCAAAACATTACACAGACAATCACGAGTGACATCTGGAAGAGGTAATAGATGTGTATAGTCTGCAAGATATTGGGCAGCTAATCGGGAGTGACATCTGGAAGAGGTAACAGATGTGTATATTCTGCAAGACATAACACAGTCAATCAGGAGTCACATCTGGAAGAGGTAATCGATGTGTGTAGTCTGCAAGACATTACACAGATAATCAGGAGTGACATCTGGGAGAGGTAATAGACGTGTATAGTCTGCAAGGCATTACACATATAATCAGAAGTGACATCTCGAAGAGGTAATAGATGTGTATAGTCCGCAACATATTGCACAGATAATCAGAAGTGGATCTGGAAGAGGTAATTGATGTGTATAGTTTGCAAGACATTACACAGACAATCAGGAGTGAAATCTGGAAGAGGTAATAGATGTGTATAGTCTGCAAGACATTACACAGATAATCAGGAGTGACATCGTGGAAGAGGTAATACATATGTATAGTCTCCAAGACATTACACAATGAGGAGTGACATCTGGAAGAGGTAATAGATATGTATAGTTGGCAAGACATTACACAGACAATCAGGAGTGACATCTGGAAGAGGTAATGGATGTGTATAGTCTGCAAGATATTACACAGATTATCAGGAGTGACAATTGGAAGAGTTATCAGACGTCTTTAGTCTTCAAGACATTACACAGACAATCAGGTGAGTCATCTGGAAGAGGTAATAGATGTGTATGGTCTGCAAGACACTACACAGACAATCAGGAGTGACATCTGGAAGTAGTGATAGATGTGTATAGTCTGCAAGACCTTAAACAAACAATCAGGATTGATATCTGGAAGAGGTAATAGATGTGTACAGTCTGCAAGATATTAAACATATAATCAGGAGTGACAACTGGCAGAGGTAATAGATGTGTATAGTCTGCAAGACATTACACAGACAATCAGGAGTGATATCTGGAAGCGGTAAGAGATGTGTATAATCTGCAAGACATTACACACAATCAGGAGTGATATCTGGAAGAGGTAATAGATGTGTATAGTCTGCAAGACATTACACAGATAATCAGGAGTGACATCTGGAAGAGGTAATAGATGTGTATAGTCTGCAAGACATTACACAGACATTCAGGAGTGAAATCTGGAAGAGGTAATAGATGTGCATAGTGTTCAAGACATTACACAGATAATCAGGAATGACATCTAGAAGAGGGAATAGATGTGTATAGTCTGCACGACAATACACAAACAATCAGTAGTGAAATCTGGAAGAGGTAATAGATGTGTATAGTCTGCAAGACATTACCACAGACAGTCCGGAGTGACATCTGGAAGAGGTAATAGATGAGTATAGTCTGCAAGACATGACACAGACAATCAAGAGTGACATCTGGAAGTAGTATTACATGTGTATAGTCTGCAAGACATTACACAGACAATCAGGGGTGACATCTGGAGGAGGTGATAGATGTTTTTAGTCTGCAAGATATTACACAGATAATCAGGTGTGACATCTGGAAAAGGTAATAGATGTGTATAGTCTGCAAGACTTTACACGGTTAATCAGGAGTGACATCTGGAAGAGGTAATAGATGTGTATAGTCTGCAAGACATTACACAGATAATCAGGAGTGACATCTGGAAGAAGAAATAGATGTGTATCGTCTGGAAGACATTACACAGACAATCAGCAGTGACATCTGAAAGAGGTAATCGATGTGTATAGTCTGCAAGACATTACACAGACAATCAGGAGTGACATCTGGAAGAGGGAATAGATGTGTATAGTCTGCAAAACATTACACAGTCAATCACGACTGACATCTGGAAGAGGTAATAGATGTGTATAGTCTGCAAGATTTTGGACAGATAATCAGGAGTGACATCTGGAAGAGGTAACAGATGTGTATAGTCTGCAAGACAAAACACAGTCAATCAGGAGTCACATCTGGAAGAGGTAATAGATGTGTATAGTCTGCAAGACATTACACAGATAATCAGGAGTGACATCTGGGAGAGGTAATAGGCGTGTATAGTCTGCAAGGCATTACACATATAATCAGAAGTGACATCTCGAAGAGGTAATAGATGTGTATAGTCCGCAACATATTGCACAGATAATCAGAAGTGACATCTGGAAGAGCTAATAGATGTGTATAGTCTGCAAAACATTACACAGACAATCACGAGTGACATCTGGAAGAGGTAATAGATGTGTATAGTCTGCAAGATATTGGGCAGCTAATCAGGAGTGACATCTGGAAGAGGTAAAAGATATGTATAGTCTGAAAGACATAACACAGACAATCAGGGGTGAAATCTGAGAGAGGTAATAGATGTGTATAATCTGCAAGACATTACACAGACAATCAGGAGTGACATCTGGAAGTGGTAATACATGTGTATAGTCTGCAAGATATTACACAGACAATCAGGAGTGACATCTGGAAGAGGTAAAAGACGTGTATAGTCTGCAAGACGTTAGATAGACAATCAGCAGTGAAATCTGCGAGAGGTAATAGATGTGTATAGTCTGCAAGACATTACACAGACAATCAGGAGTGATATCTGGAAGAGGTAATAGACGTGTATAGTCTGCATGACATTACACAGATAATCAGGAGTGACAACTCGAAGAGGTAATAGATGGTGTATAGTCTGCAAGACATTACACATACAATCAGGAGTGATATCTGGAAGAGGTAATAGATGTGTATAGTCTGCAGGACATTACACAGATAATCAGGAGTGACATCTGGAAGTAGTAATAGATGTGTATAGTCTGCAAGGCATTACACAGACAATCAGGAGTGACATCTGGAAGAGGTAATAGATGTGTATAGTCTGCAAGACATTACACAGATAATCAGGAGTGACATCTGGAAGAAGAAATAGATGTGTATAGTCTGGAAGACATTACACAGACAATCAGCAGTGACATCTGAAAGAGGTAATAGATGCTTATAGTCTGCAAAACATTACACAGACAATCAGGAGTGACATCTGGAAGAGGTAATAGATGTGTATAGTCTGCAAGATATTACACAGATAATCAGGAGTGGCATCTGGAAAAGGTAATAGATGTGTATAGTCTGCAAAACATTACACACTCAATCAGGAGTGACATCTGGAAAAGGTACTAGATGTGTATGGTCTGCATGACATTACACAGACAATCAGGAGTGACATCTGGAAGAGGTAATCGATGTGTGTAGTCTGCAAGACATTACACAGATAATCAGGAGTGACATCTGGGAGAGGTAATAGACGTGTATAGTCTGCAAGGCATTACACATATAATCAGAAGTGACATCTCGAAGAGGTAATAGATGTGTATAATCCGCAACATATTGCAGAGATAATCAGAAGTGAGATCTGGAAGAGGTAATTGATGTGTATAGTTTGCAAGACATTACACAATGAGGAGTGACATCTGGAAGAGGTAATAGATATGTATAGTTGGCAAGACATTACACAGACAATCAGGAGTGACATCTGGAAGAGGTAATGGATGTGTATAGTCTGCAAGATATTACACAGATTATCAGGAGTGACAATTGGAAGAGTTATCAGACGTCTTTAGTCTTCAAGACATTACACAGACAATCAGGTGAGTCATCTGGAAGAGGTAATAGATGTGTATGGTCTGCAAGACACTACACAGACAATCAGGAGTGACATCTGGAAGTAGTGATAGATGTGTATAGTCTGCAAGACCTTACACAAACAATCAGGATTGATATCTGGAAGAGGTAATAGATGTGTACAGTCTGCAAGATATTAAACATATAATCAGGAGTGACAACTGGCAGAGGTAATAGATGTGTATAGTCTGCAAGACATTACACAGACAATCAGGAGTGATATCTGGAAGCGGTAAGAGATGTGTATAATCTGCAAGACATTACACACAATCAGGAGTGATATCTGGAAGAGGTAAGAGATGTGTATAGTCTGCAAGACATTACACAGATAATCAGGAGTGACATCTGGAAGAGATAATAGATGTGTAAAGTCTGCAATATCTTATACAGATAATCAGGAGTGACATTTGGAAGAGGTAATAGATGTGTATGGTCTCCAAGATATTACATAGATAATCAGGTGTGACGTCTGGAAAAGGTAATAGATGTGCATAGTCTGCATGACATTACACAGACAATAATTAGTGACACCTCGAAGAGGTGATAGACGTGTACAGTCTGCAAGACATTACACAGACAAGCTGGAGTGATATCTGGAAGAGGTTATCTCTGTGTATAGTCTGCAAGACATTACACAGACAATCAGGAGTGAAATCTGGAAGAGGTAATAGATGTGTATAGTCTGCAAGACATTACACAGACAATCAGGAGTGACATCTGGAAGAGGTGATATATGTGTATAGTCTGCAAGACATTACACAGACAGTCAGGAGTGACATCTGGAAGAGGTAATAGATGAGTATAGTCTGCAAGACGTAACACAGACAATCAAGAGTGACATCTGAATGTAGTATTAGATGTGTATAGTCTGCAAGACATTGCACAGACAGTCAGGAGTGACATCTGGAAGAGGTAATAGATGAGTATAGTCTAGCAGACATTACACAGACAATCAAGTGTGAAATCTGGGAGAGGTAATAGATGTGTATAGTCTGCAAGATATTAAACAGATAATGAGGAGTGACATCTGGAAGAGGTAATAGATGTGTATAGTCTGCAAGACATTACACAGACAATCAGGAGTGATATCTGTAAGAGGTAAGAGATGGGTATAGTCTGCAAGATATTAAACATATCATCAGGAGTGACAACTGGAAGAGGTAATAGATGTGTATAGGCTGCAAGATATTAAACAGATAATCAGGAGTGACATCTGGAAGAGGTAATAAATGTGTATAGTCTGCAAGATATTACACAGTTAATCAGGAGTGACATCTGGAAGAGGTAATAGATGTGTATAGGCTGCAAGATATTACACAGATAATCAGGAGTGACATTTGGAAGAGGTAATAAATGTGTATAGTCTGCAAGATATTACACAGTTAATCAGGAGTGACATCTGGAAGAGGTAATAGATGTGCATAGTCTGCAAGACATTACACAGACAAACAGGAGTGACATCTGGAAGAGGTAATAGATGTGTATAGGCTGCAAGATATTACACAGATAATCAGAGGTGACATCTGGAAGAGGTAATAAATGTGTATAGTCTGCAAGATATTACACAGTTAATCAGGAGTGACATCTGGAAGAGGTAATAGATGTGCATCGTCTGCAAGACATTACACAGACAAACAAGAGTGTCATCTGGAAGACGTAATAGATGTGTATAGTCTGCAAGACATAACACAGATAATCAGGAGTGACATCTGGAAGAGGGAATAGATGTGTATAGTCTGCAAGACATTACACAGATAATCTGGAGTGACATCTGGAAGAGGTAATAGATGTGTTTAGTCTGCAAGACATTACACAGATAATCAGGAGTGACATCTGGAAGAGGTAATAGATGTGTACAGACTGCAAGATATTACACAGATAATCAGGAGCGACATCTGGAAGAGGTAATAGATGTGTATAGTCCGCAAGACATTACACATTCAATCAGGAATGACATCTGGAGGAGGTGATAGAGGTGTATAGTCTGCAAGACATTACACGGTTTATACAGGAGTGACATCGGGAAGAGATAATACATATGTATAGTCTGCAAGACATTACACAATCAGGAGTGAAATCTGGAAGAGGTAATAGATGTGTATAGTCTGCAAGATATTACAGAGATAATCATGAGTGACATCTGGAAAACGTAATAGATGTGTATAGTCTGCAAGACATTACACATTCAATCAGGAGTGACATCTGGAAGAAGTAATAGATGTGTATCGTCTGTAAGACATTACACGGTTTATACAGGAGTGACATCGGGAAGAGATAATACATATGTATAGTCTGCAAGACATTACACAATCAGGAGTGAAATCTGGAAGAGGTAATAGATGTGTATAGTCTGCAAGATATTACAGAGATAATCATGAGTGACATCTGGAAAACGTAATAGATGTGTATAGTCTGCAAGACATTACACATTCAATCAGGAGTGACATCTGGAAGAAGTAATAGATGTGTATCGTCTGTAAGACATTACACAGATAATCAGGAATGACATCTGGAAGAGGTAATAGATGTGTATAGTCTGCAAGACATTACACAGACATTCAGGAGTGAAATCTGGAAGAGGTAATAGATGTGCATAGTGTGCAAGACATTACACAGATAATCAGGAGTGACATCTGGAAGAGGTAATAGATGTGTATAGTCTGCAAGACATTACACATTCAATCAGGAGTGACATCTGGAAGAGGTAATACATGTGTATAGTCTGTTAGACATTACACAGATAATCAGGAATGACATCTAGAAGAGGTAATAGATGTGTATAGTCTGCAAGACATTACACAGACAATCAGGAGTGAAATCTGGAAGAGTTAATCGATGTGTATAGTCTGCAAGACATTACACAGACAATCAGGAGTGACATCTGGAAGAGGTGATATATGTGTATAGTCTGCAAGACATTACACAGACAGTCAGGAGTGACATCTGGAAGAGGTAATAGATGAGTGTAGTCTGCAAGACATGACCTAGACAATCAAGAGTGACATCTGAATGTAGTATTAGATGTGTATAGTCTGCAAGACATTACACAGACAATCAGGGGTGACACCTGGAGGAGGTGATACATGTTTTTAGTCTGCAAGATATTACACAGATAATCAGGAGTGACATCTGGAAGAGGCAAGATACGTGTATAATCTGCAAGACCTTACACATTCAATTAGGAGTGACATCTGGAAGAGGTAATACATGTGTATAGTCTGGAAGACATTACACAGATAATCAGGAATGACATCTAGAAGAGGTAATAGATGTGTATAGTCTGCAAGACATTACACAGACAATCAGGAGTGAAATCTGGAAGATGTAATAGATGTGTATATTCTGCAAGACATTACACAGACAATCAGGAGTGACACCTGGAAGTGGTAATAGATGTGTATAGTCTGCAAGATATTACACAGATAATCATGAGTGACATCTGGAAAACGTAATAGATGTGTATAGTCTGCAAGACATTACACATTCAATCAGGAGTGACATCTGGAAGAGGTAATAGATGTGTATAGTCTGCAAGACATTACACAGACAATCAGGAATGAAATCTGGAAAAGGTCAGAGATGTGCATAGTGTGCAAGACATTACACATTCTATCAGGAATGACATCTGGAAGAGGTAATAGATGTGTATAGTCTGTAAGACATTACATAGATAATCAGGAATGACATCTAGAAGAGGTAATAGATGTGAACAGTCTGCAAGACATTACACAGACAATCAGGAGTGAAATCTGGAAGAGGTAATAGATGTGTATAGTCTGCAAGACGATACACAGCCAATCAGGAGTGACATCTGAAAGGGGTAATAGATGTTTATAGTCTGCAAGGCATTGCACATACAATCAAGAGTGACATCTGGAAGAGGTAATAGATGTGTATAGTCTGCAAGATATGACACAGGTAATCAGGAGTGACATCTGGAAGTGGTAATACATGTGTATAGTCAGAGAGACATTTCACAGACAATCAGGAGTGACATCTGGAAGAGGTAAGAGATGTGTATAGTCTGCAAGACATTTCACAGACAATCAGGAGTGACATCTGGAAGAGGTAATAGATGAGAATAGTCAGCAAGACATTACACAGACAATCAGGAGTGAAATCTGGAAGAGGGAAGAGATGTGTATAGTCTGCAAGACATTACACAGACAATGAGGAATGACATCTGGAAGATGTAATAGATGTGTCTAGTCTGCAAGACATTGCACATTCAATCAGGAGTGACATCTGGAAGAGGTTAGAGATGTGCATTGTCTGCAACATATTATTCAGATAATCAGGAGTGACATCTGGAAGAGGTAATAGACGTGTATAGTCTGCAAGACATTCCACAGTCAATCAGGAGTGATTTGTGGAAGAGATAATAGATGTGTATAGTCTGCAAGACATTACACAGACAAGCAGGAGTGACATCTGGCAGAGGTAATAGATGTGTATAGGCTGCAAGACATTACACAGATAATCAGGAGTGACATCTGGAAGAGGTAACAGATGTGTATAGCCTGCAAGACATTACACAGATAATCAGGAGTGACATCTGGAAGAGGTAATAGATGTGTATAGTCTGCAAGAAATTTCACAGTCAGTCAGGAGCAACACCTGAAAGAGGTAATAGATGTGTATAGTCTGCAAGACATTACACAGACAATCAGGAGCGAAATCTGAAAGAGTTAATAGAAGTGTATAGTCTGGAAGACGATACACAGACATCAGGAGTGACATCTGGAAGAGGTAATAGATGTGTATAGTCTGCAGGATATTACACAGTCCATTGGGAGTGACATCTGGAAGAGGTAATACATGTGTACAGTCTGCAAGACATTACACAGACAATCAAGAGTGACATCTGGAAGAGGTAATAGATGTGTACAGTCTGCATGACATGACACAGACAATCAGGAGTGACCTCTGGAAGAGGTAAAAGATGTGTGTAGTCTGAAAGATATTGTACAGATAATCAGGAGTGACATCTGGAAGAGGAAATAGATGTGTATAGTCAGCAAGACATTACACAGTTCCTCAGGACAGTACACAGCTAATCAGGAGTGACAACTGGAAGACGTAATACATGTGTATAGCCTGGAAGACATTACGCAGACAATCAGGAATGACGTCAGGAAGAGGTAATACACGTGTATAGACTGCAAGATATTACACAGACAATCAGGAGTGACATCTGGAAGAGGTAATAAATGTGTACAGTCTGCAAGACATTACACAGACAATCAGGAGTGACACCTGGAAGAGGTAAGAGATGTGCATAGTCTGCAAGACATTACACAGACAATCAGGTGTGAAATCTGGAAGAGGTCATAGATGTGTATAGTCTGCAAGACATTACACAGACAATCAGGAATGGCATCTGGAAGAGGTAATAGATGTGTATAGTCTGCAAGATTTTAAACAGATAATCAGTAGTGACATCTGGAAGAGGAAATAGATGTGTATAGTCCGCAAGACGTTACACAGTCCATCAGGAGTGAAATCTGGAAGAGGTAATAGATGTGTATAGTCTGCAATACATTACCCAGACAATCAGGAGTGACATCTGGAAGAGGTAATTGATGTGTATAGTCTGCAAGATATTACACAGACAATCAGGACTGACATCTGGAAGAGGTAATGGACGTATATACTCTGCAAGACACTACACAGATAAACTGGAGTGACATCTGGAAAACGTAATATATGTGTTTAGTCTGCAAGACATTACACATTCAATTAGGAGTGAAATCTGGAAGAGGTAATAGATGTGCATAGTGTGCAAGATATTACACAGACAATCAGGAGTGACATCTGGAAGAGGTAATAGATGTGTATAGTCTGCAAGACATTACACATTCAATCAGGAGTGACATCTGGAAGAGGTAATACATGTGTATAGTCTGTAAGACATTACACAGATAATCTAGAGTGACATCTAGAAGAGGTAATAGATGTGTATAGTCTGCAAGATATTACACAGACAATCAGGAGTGAAATCTGGAAGAGATAATAGATGTGTATAGTCTGCAAGACATTACACAGACAATCAGGAGTGACAACTGGAAGAGGTAATAGATGTGTATAGTCTGCAAGACATTACACATACAATCAAGAGTGACATCTGGAAGTGGTAATAGATGTGTATAGTCAGCAAGATATGACACAGACAATCAAGAGGGATATCTGGAAGTAGTATTAGATGTGTATAGTCTGCAAGACATTACATATACAATCAGGAGTGACATCTGGAGGAGGTGATAGATGTTTTTAGTCTGCAAGATATTACACAGATAATCAGAAGTGGTATCTGGAAGAGGTAATACATGTGTATAGTCTGAAAGACATTACACAGACAATCAGGGGTGAAATCTGGGAGAGGTAATAGATGAGTATAGTCTGCAAGACATTACACAGTTAATCAGGAGTGACATCTTGAAGAGGTAATAGACGTGTATATTCTGCAAGACATTACTCAGACAACCAGGAGTGACATCTGAAAGAGTTAACAGACGTGTACAGTCTGAAAGATATTACACACACAATCAGGAGTGACATCTGGAAGAGGTAATAGATTTGCATTGTCTGCAAGATATTATTCAGATAATCAGGAGTGGCATCTGGAAGAGGTAATAGATGTGTATAGTCTGCACGACATTACACAGCCAATCAGGAGTGACATCTGTAAGAGGTTATAGATGTGTATAGTCTGCAGGACACTACACAGTTAATCAGGAGTGACACCTGGAAGAGGTAATACATGTGTATAGTCTGCAAGACATTACACAGACAATCAGGAGTGACATCTGGAAGAGTTAATAGACGTGTATAGTCTGCAAGACATTACACACACAATCAGGCGTGACATCAGGAAGAGGTAATACACGTGTATAGTCTGGAAGATATTAGACAGACAATCAGGAGTGAAATCTGGGAGAGGTAATCGATGTGTATAGTCTGCAAGACATTACACAGACAATGAGGAGTGCCATCTGGAAGAGGTAATAGATGTGTATAGTCTGCAAGACATTACACAGACAATCAGGCGTGACATCTGGAAGAGAGAATAGATGTGCAATGTCTGCAATATATTATACAGATAATCAGGAGTGACATCTGGAAGAGGTAATAGATATGTATAGTCTGCAAGGCATTACACAGTCCATCAGGAGTGACATCTGGATGAGGTAATAGATGTTATAGTCTGCAAGACATTAAACAGACAATCGGGAGTGACATCTGGAAGGGGTAATCGATGTGTATAGTCTGCAATATATTACACAGACAATCAGGAGTGACATCTGGAAGAGGTAATACATGTGTATAGTCTGCAAGACATTACAAAGACAGTCAGGAGTGACATCTGGAAGAGGTAATAGATCTGTATGGTCTCCAAGATATTACATAGATATTCAGGGGTGACGTCTGGAAAAGGTAATAGATGTGCATAGTCTGCATTACATTACACAGAAAATCAGGACTGATATCTCGAAGAGGTAATAGACGTGTTTCGTCTGGAAGACATTTCACATATAATCAGGAGTGACATCTGGAAGAGGTAATAGACGTATATAGACGGCAAGACATTACACAGACAAACTGGAGTGATATCTGGAAGAGGTTATAGATGTGTTTCGTCTGCAAGACATTGCACAGACAATCAGGACTGATATCTGGAAGAGGTAATAGATGTGTATAGTCTGCAAGACATTACACAGACAATCAGGAGTGTCATCTGGAAAAGGTAATAGATGTGTATAGAACATAGAACATAGAACATAGAACATAGAAGAATACAGCGCAGTACAGGCCCTTTGGCCCTCGATGTTGCGCCGATCCAAGCCCACCTAACCTATACTAACCCACTATCCTCCATATACCTATCCAATGCCCGCTTCAATGCCCATAAAGAGGGAGAGTCCACCACTGCTACTGGCAGGGCATTCCATGAACTTACGACTCGCTGAGTGAAGAACCTACCCCAAACTTCAGTCCTATATCTACCCCCCCTTAATTTAAAGCTATGCCCCCTTGTAATACCCGACTCCATACGCGGGAAAAGGTTCACACTGTCAACCCTATCTAACCCCCTAATCATCTTGTACACCTCAATCAAGTCACCCCTAAACCTTCTTTTCTCTAATGAAAACAGCCCCAAGTGTCTCAATCTTTCCTCATACGATCTTCCTTCCATACCAGGCAACATCCTGGTAAACCTCCTCTGCACCCGTTCCAGTGCCTCCACATCCTTCCTATAGTATGGCGACCAAAACTGCACACAATATTCCAGATGCGGCCGCACCAGAGTCTTATACAACTGCATCATGACCTCAGGACTCCGGAACTCAATTCCTCTACCAATAAAAGCCAGTACGCCATATGCCTTCCTCACTGCACTATTTACCTGGGTGGCAACTTTCAGAGATCTGTGTACATGGACACCAAGATCCCTCTGCTCATCCACACTACCAAGTATCCGACCATTAGCCCAGTACCCCATCTTTTTGTTTTTCTTCCCAAAGTGAATCACCTCACACTTAGCTACATTGAATTCCATTTGCCACCTTTCTGCCCAGCTCTGCAGCTTCTCTATATCCTGCTGTAACCTGCCACATCCTTCCTCACTGTCAACAACTCCTCCGACTTTCGTATCATCCGCAAACTTGCTCACCCAACCTTCTAACCCCTCTTCCAGGTCATTTATAAAAATGACAAACAGCAATGGTCCCAAAACAGATCCTTGCGGAACACCGCTAGTGACGGCACTCCATGAAGAAACTTTGCCATCAACTATTACCCTCTGTCTTCTTCCATCCAGCCAATTCCTAATCCAAACCTCCAACTCACCCTCAATGCCATATCTCCGTATTTTCTGCAGTAGCCTACCATGGGGAACCTTATCAAACGCCTTACTAAAATCCATATATACCACATCTACCGCTTTCCCCTCATCAACCTCCTTCGTCACCTTTTCAAAGTGTGAGGCACGACCTGCCCTTCACAAAACCATGCTGACTATCCTTGATCACATTATTCCTATCCAGATGTGCATAAATCCTATCCCTTACAATTCTCTCTAAGGCTTTGCCCACAACAGAAGTGAGACTCACCGGCCTATAGTTACTAGGGTTATCCCTACTCCCCTTTTTGAACAAGGGAACCACATTTGCTATCCTCCAGTCTTCTGGCACTACTCCAGTAGACAAAGAGGACATAAAAATCAAGGCCAATGGCTCTGCAATCTCCTCCCTTCCTTCCCAGAGAATCCTAGGATAAATGCCATCAGGCCCAGGGGACTTATCTATTTTCACCTTTTCCAGGAATTCCAACACCTCTTCTCTACATACCTCAAAGCTATCCATTCTACTTATTTGTGACTCAGTATTCACATCGACGACAATGCCCAGTTCCTGAGTAAATACTGAAGAAAAGTATTCATTCAGTGTCTCCCCAATCTCTTCCGCCTCCACACGCAACTTCCCACTACTATCCTTGACTGGACCTATTCCAACCCTAGTCATTCTTTTATTCCTAACATACCTATAGAAAGCCTTAGGGTTTTCCCTAATCCTACCGACTAAGAACCTTTCATGTCCCCTCCTTGCTGCTCTTAGCTCTCTCTTCAGGTCCTTCCTGGCTACCCTATAACTCTCAATCGCCCCAATTGAACCTTCACGTCTCATCTTGAGATAAGCCGCCCTCTTCCATTTAACAAGGGATTCCAATTCCTTATTAAACCACGGCTCCCTCGCACGACCCTTTCCTCCCTGCCTGACAGGTACATAATTATCAAGGACACTCAATAGTTGCTCCTTGAACAAGCTCCACATATCATTTACACTCTTGCCTTGGAGTCTACTTTTCCAAGCCACACATCCTAAGTCATGCCTCACCGCATCATAATTTCCCTGACCCCAGCTATAACTCTTGCCCTGTAGTACACACTTATCCCTCTCCATCACGAGTGTAAAAATCACCGAATTATGGTCACTATCCCCAAAGTGCTCACCTACCTCTAATTCTAACACCTGGCCTGGTTCGTTACCCAGAACCAAATCCAGTATGGCCTCACCTCTTGTTGGCCTGTCGACATATTGTGTCAGGAAACTCTCCTGCACACATTGAACAAACACTGACCCATCTAACGAACTTGAGCTATAGCTTTCCCAATCAATATCAGGAAAGTTAAAGTCCCCCATAACAACCACCCTATTACTGTCACTCATCTCCTGAATCACCTTCCCTATCCTTTCTTCAATGATTCTAGGACTATTAGGAGGCCTGTAAAAGACTCCTAACAGGGTGACCTCACCTTTCCTATTCCTAACCTCAGCCCAAACTACCTCAGATGGCAAGTCCTCATCCATCGTCCTTTCCACAGCTGTAATACTATCTTTGACAAGCAATGCCACACCTCCCCCTCTTTTACCCCCACCTCTGACCCTACGAAAACATTTAAATCCTGGAACCTGCAACAGCCAATCCTGTCCCTGTTCTAGCCATGTCTCCGTAATAGCCACAACATCGAAGTCCCAGGTACCAACCCACGCTGCAAGTTCACCTACCTTATTTCGTATACTTCTTGCATTGAAGTATACACACTTCAAGCCACTTTCCTGTTTACAGGCACCCTCCTTGGAAATTGATGCCATGTTCCTAACCTCCCTACACTCCAGGCCCTGCACCCTGTAGCTACAATCTGGGTTCCCATGCCCCTGCAGAGTTAGTTTAAACCCCCCCAATAGTATAGTCCGAAAGACATTACACATACAATCAGGAGTGAAATCTGGAAGAGGTAATAGATGTGTATAGTCTGCAAGACATTACACAGACAATCAGGGGTGAAATCTGGGAGAGGTAATAGATGAGTATAGTCTGCAAGACATGGCACATACAATCAGGAGTAACATCTGGAAGAGGGAATAGATGTGTATAGTCTGCATGAAATTACACAGGTAATCAGGAGTGACATCTGGAAGAGGTAATACATGTGCATAGTCTGAAAGACATTACACAGACAATCAGGGTTGAAATCTGGGAGATGTAATAGATGAGTTTAGTTTGCAAGACATTAGTCAGACAATCAGGAATGACATCTGGAAGAGGTAATAGATGTGTATCGTCTGCAAGATATTAAACAGATAATCAGGAGTGAAATCTGGACGAGATAATAGATGTGTATAGTCTGCAAGACATTACACAGATAATCAGGAGTGACATTTGGAAGAGTTAATAGACGTGTATATTCTGCAAGACATGACACACACAATCAGGCGTGACATCAGGAAGAGGTAAGACACGTGTATAGTCTGCAAGATATTACACAGACAATTAGGAGTGACATCTGGGAGAGGTAATAGATGAGTATAGTCTGCAAGACATTACACAGATAATCAGGAGTGACATCTGGAAGAGTTTATACATGTGTATAGTCTGCAAGACATAACACAGACAATCAGGGATGACATCTGGAAGAGGTAATAGACGTGTATATTTACTGCAAAACATTACACACACAATCAGGCGTGACCTGAGGAAGAGGTAATACACGTGTATAGTCTGTATGATATTACACAGACAATCAGGAGTGACATCTGGAAGAGGTAATCGATGTATATAGTCTGCAAGACATTACACAGACAATGAGGAGTGACATCTGGACGAGTAATAGATGTGTATAGTCTGCAAGACATTACACAGTCAATCAGGAGTCACACCTGGAAGAGGTAATGGATGTGTATAATCTGCATGATATTACACAGACAATCAGGAGTGACATCTGGAGGAGGTAATAGTTGTGTATAGTCTACAAGACATTACACAGATAATCAAGAGAGATATCTGGAAGAGGTAATAGACGTGTACAGTCTGTATGATATTACACAGATAATCAGGAGTGACATCTGGAAGAGGTAATAGATCTGGATAGTCTGCAAGACATTACACAGATAATCAGGAGTGACATCTTGAAGAGGTAATAGATGTGTATAGTCTGCAAGATATTACACAGATAATCAGGAGTGACATCTGGAAGAGGCAATAGATGTGTATAGTCTGCAAGATATTACACAGATAATCAGGAGTGACATGTGGAAAAGGTAATAGATGTGTATAGCCTACACAACATTACACATTCAATCAGGAGTGACATCTGGAAGAGTTAATAGATGTGGATAGTCTGCAAGACATAACACAGACAATCAGGAGTGAAATCTGGAAGAGGTAATAGATGTGTATAGTCTGCAAGACATTACACATTCAATCAGGAGTGAAATCTGGAAGTGGTAATAGATGTGTATAGTCTGCAAGACTTTACACAGACAATCAAGAGTGAAATCTGGAAGTGTTAATAGATGTGTATAGTCTGCAAGATATTACACAGATAATCAGGAGTGAAATCTGGAAGTGGTAATACATGTGTATAGTCTGAAAGACATCACACAGACAATCAGGGGTGAAATCTGGGAGAGGTAATAGATGAGTATAGTCTGCAAGACATTAGTCAGACAATCAGGAGTGACATCTGGAAGAGGTAATAGATGTGTATAGTCTGCAAGATATTAAACAGATAATCAGGAGTGAAATCTGGAAGATATAATAGATGTGTATAGACTGCAAGACATTACACAGATAATCAAGAGTGACATCTGGAAGAAATAATAGATGTGTGAAGTCTGCAAGACATTACACAGACAATCAGGATTGACATCTGGAAGAGGTAATTGATGTGTATAGTCTGCAAGACATTACCTAGACAAGAAGGAGTGAAATCTGCGAGTGGTAATAGGTGTGTATAGTCTGCAATATATTACACAGACAATCAGAAGTGACATCTGGAAGTGGTAATAAATGTGTATAGTCTGCAAGACAGAACATAGACAATCAGGAGTGAAATCTGCGAGGGGTAATAGATGTGTATACTCTGCAAGACATTACACAGACAATCAGGAGTGACATCCTGAAGAGGTAATAGATGTGTATAGTCTGCAAGACATTACTCAGATAATCAGGAGTAACATCTGGAAAGGGTAATAGATGTGTATACTCTGCAAGACATTACACATTCAATCAGGAGTGACATCTGGAAGAGGTAATAGATGATTATAGTCTGTAAAACATTACACAGACAATCAGGAGTGACATCTGGAAGAGTTAATAAATGTGTATAGTCTGCAAGACAGAACATAGACAATCAGGAGTGAAATCTGCGAGGGGTAATACATGTCTATAGTCTGCAAGACATTACACAGATAATCAGGAGTGACATTTGGAGGAGGAAATAGTTGTGTATAGTCTACAAGACATTACACAGATAATCAAGAGAGATATCTGTAAGAGGTAATAGACGTGTATAGTCTGTATGACATTACACAGATAATCAGGAGTGACATCTGGAAGAGGTAATAGATCTGTATAATCTGCAAGACATTACACAGATAATCAGGAGTGACATCTGGAAGAGATAATAGATGTGTATATTCTGCAAGATATTACACAGACTATCAGGAGTGAAGTCTGGAAGAGGTAATAGATGTGTATAGCCTGCACGACATTACAAATTCAATCAGGAGTGACATCTGGAAGAGGTAATAGATGTGTATAGTCTGCAAGACATTACACAGACTATCAGGAGTGAAGTCTGGAAGAGGTAATGAATGTGTATAGTCTGCAAGACATTACACAGACAATCAGTAGTGACAACTGGAAGAGGTAATAGATGTGTATAGTCTGCAAGACATTACACAGGCAATCAGGAGAGACATCTGGAAGAAGTAATAGACGTGTATAGTCTGCAAGACATTACACTGACAATCAGGCGTGACATCAGGAAGAGGTAATAGACGTGTATAGTCTGCAAGATAGTACACAGACAATCAGGAGTGACATCTGGAAGAGGCAATAGATGTGTACAGTCTGCAAGATATTACATAGACAATAAGGAGTGAAATCTGCGAGTGGTAATAGGTGTGTATAGTCTGCAATATATTACACAGACAATCAGAAGTGACATCTGGAAGTGGTAATAAATGTGTATAGTCTGCAAGACAGAACATAGACAATCAGGAGTGAAATCTGCGAGGGGTAATAGATGTGTATACTCTGCAAGACATTACACAGACAATCAGGAGTGACATCCTGAAGAGGTAATAGATGTGTATAGTCTGCAAGACATTACTCAGATAATCAGGAGTAACATCTGGAAAGGGTAATAGATGTGTATACTCTGCAAGACATTACACATTCAATCAGGAGTGACATCTGGAAGAGGTAATAGATGATTATAGTCTGTAAAACATTACACAGACAATCAGGAGTGACATCTGGAAGAGTTAATAAATGTGTATAGTCTGCAAGACAGAACATAGACAATCAGGAGTGAAATCTGCGAGGGGTAATACATGTCTATAGTCTGCAAGACATTACACAGATAATCAGGAGTGACATTTGGAAAAGGTAATAGATGTGTATAATCTGCTTGATATTACACAGACAATCAGGAGTGGCATCTGGAGGAGGAAATAGTTGTGTATAGTCTACAAGACATTACACAGATAATCAGGAGTGACATCTGGAAGAGGTAATAGATCTGTATAATCTGCAAGACATTACACAGATAATCAGGAGTGACATCTGGAAGAGATAATAGATGTGTATATTCTGCAAGATATTACAAGACTATCAGGAGTGAAGTCTGGAAGAGGTAATAGATGTGTCTCGCCTGCACGACATTACAAATTCAATCAGGAGTGACATCTGGAAGAGGTAATAGATGTGTATAGTCTGCAAGACATTACACAGACTATCAGGAGTGAAGTCTGGAAGAGGTAATGAATGTGTATAGTCTGCAAGACATTACACAGACAATCAGTAGTGACAACTGGAAGAGGTAATAGATGTGTATAGTCTGCAAGACATTACACAGGCAATCAGGAGAGACATCTGGAAGAAGTAATAGACGTGTATAGTCTGCAAGACATTACACTGACAATCAGGCGTGACATCAGGAAGAGGTAATAGACGTGTATAGTCTGCAAGACATTACACAGACAATCAGGCGTGACATCAGGAAGAGGTAATAGACGTGTATAGTCTGCAAGATATTACACAGACAATCAGGAGTGACATCTGGAAGAGGCAATAGATGTGTACAGTCTGCAAGACATTACACAGACAATCAGGAGTGAAATCTGGAAGAGGAAATAGATGTGTATCGTCTGCAAGACGTTACACAGATAATCAGGAGTGACATCTGTAAGATGTAATAGATGTGTATCGTCTGCAAGACATTACACAGACAATCAGGAGATACATCTGGAGGAGGTAATAGATGTGTATAGTCAGCAAGACATTACACAGACAATCAGGAGTGACATCTGGAAGAGGTAATAGACGTGTATAGTCTGCAAGACATTACACAGAAAAATCAGGCGTGCCATCAGGTAGAGGTAATAGACGTGTACAGTCTGCAAGACATTCCACAGACAATCAGGAAAACATCTGGAAGAGGTAATAGATGTGTATAGTCTGCAAGATATTACACAGATAATCAGGAGTGACATCTGGAAAAGGTAATTGATGTGTATAGCCTGCACGAAATTACACATTCAATCAGGAGTGACATCTGCAAGAGGTAATAGATGTGTTTCGTCTGCAAGACATTACACAGACAATCAGGAGTGAAGTCTGGAAGAGGTAACAGGTGTATAGTCTGCAAGACATTACGCAGACCATCAGGAGTGAAGTCTGGAAGATGTAATAGATGTGTATAGTCTGCAAGCTATTAAACAGATAATCAGGAGTGAAATCTGGAAGATACAATAGATGTGTATAGACTGCAAGACATTACACAGATAATCAGGAGTGACATCTGGAAGAGGTAATAGATGCGTGAAGTCTGGAAGACATTACACAGACAATCAGGAGTGACATCTGGAAGAGGTAATAGATGTGTATAGTCTGCAAGACATGACACAGACAATCAGGAGTGACATCTGGAGGAGGTAATAGATGTGTTTCGTCTGCAAGATATTACACAGATAATTAGGTGTGACATCTGGAAGAGGTAATAAATGTGTATAGTCTGCAAGACATTACAGGGTCAATCAGGAGTGACATCTGGAAGACGTAATACATATGTATTTTCTGCAAGACATTGCACAATCATTAGTGACATCTGGAAGAGATAACAGACGTGTATAGTCTGCAAGACATTACACAGACAATCAGGAGTGACATCTGGAAGAGGTAATAGATGCGTGAAGTCTGGAAGACATTACACAGACAATCAGGAGTGACATCTGGAAGAGTTAATAGATGTGTATAGTCTGCAAGATATTACACAGATAATCAGGAGTGACATCTGGAAGAGGTAATAGATGTGTATAGTCAGCAAGACATTACACAGTCAATCAGGAGTGACATCTGGAAGAGGTAATAGGTGTGCATATTCTGCAAGACAATTCACAGACAATCAGGGGTGAAATCTTGGAGAGGTAATGGATGTGTCCAGTCTGCGAGACATTACACAGACAATCAGGAGTGAAATCTGGAAGAGGTAATAGATGTGTATAGTCTGCAAGACATTACACATTCAATCAGGAGTGAAATCTGGAAGTGGTAATAGATGTGTATAGTCTGCAAGACTTTACACAGACAATTATGAGTGAAATCTGGAAGTGTTAATAGATGTGTATAGTCTGCAAGTCATCGCACATACAATCGGGAGTGACATTTGGAAGAGGTAATAGATGTGTATAGTCTGCAAGATATTACACAGATAATCAGGAGTGAAATCTGGAAGTGGTAATACATGTGTATAGTCTGAAAGACATCACACAGACAATCAGGGGTGAAATCTGGGAGAGGTAATAGATGAGTATAGTCTGCAAGACATTAGTCAGACAATCAGGAGTGACATCTGGAAGAGGTAATAGATGTGTATAGTCTGCAAGATATTAAACAGATAATCAGGAGTGAAATCTGGAAGATATAATAGATGTGTATAGACTGCAAGACATTACACAGATAATCAAGAGTGACATCTGGAAGGAATAATAGATGTGTGAAGTCTGCAAGACATTACACAGACAATCAGGATTGACATCTGGAAGAGGTAATTGATGTGTATAGTCTGCAAGACATTACATAGACAATAAGGAGTGAAATCTGCGAGTGGTAATAGGTGTGTATAGTCTGCAATATATTACACAGACAATCAGAAGTGACATCTGGAAGTGGTAATAAATGTGTATAGTCTGCAAGACAGAACATAGACAATCAGGAGTGAAATCTGCGAGGGGTAATAGATGTGTATACTCTGCAAGACATTACACAGACAATCAGGAGTGACATCCTGAAGAGGTAATAGATGTGTATAGTCTGCAAGACATTACTCAGATAATCAGGAGTAACATCTGGAAAGGGTAATAGATGTGTATACTCTGCAAGACATTACACATTCAATCAGGAGTGACATCTGGAAGAGGTAATAGATGATTATAGTCTGTAAAACATTACACAGACAATCAGGAGTGACATCTGGAAGAGTTAATAAATGTGTATAGTCTGCAAGACAGAACATAGACAATCAGGAGTGAAATCTGCGAGGGGTAATACATGTCTATAGTCTGCAAGACATTACACAGATAATCAGGAGAGACATTTGGAAAAGGTAATAGATGTGTATAATCTGCTTGATATTACACAGACAATCAGGAGTGGCATCTGGAGGAGGAAATAGTTGTGTATAGTCTACAAGACATTACACAGATAATCAAGAGAGATATCTGTAAGAGGTAATAGACGTGTATAGTCTGTATGACATTACACAGATAATCAGGAGTGACATCTGGAAGAGGTAATAGATCTGTATAATCTGCAAGACATTACACAGATAATCAGGAGTGACATCTGGAAGAGATAATAGATGTGTATATTCTGCAAAATATTACACAGACTATCAGGAGTGAAGTCTGGAAGAGGTAATAGATGTGTATAGCCTGCACGACATTACAAATTCAATCAGGAGTGACATCTGGAAGAGGTAATAGATGTGTATAGTCTGCAAGACATTACACAGACAATCAGTAGTGACAACTGGAAGAGGTAATAGATGTGTATAGTCTGCAAGACATTACACAGGCAATCAGGAGAGACATCTGGAAGAAGTAATAGACGTGTATAGTCTGCAAGACATTACACTGACAATCAGGCGTGACATCAGGAAGAGGTAATAGACGTGTATAGTCTGCAAGACATTACACAGACAATCAGGCGTGACATCAGGAAGAGGTAATAGACGTGTATAGTCTGCAAGATATTACACAGACAATCAGGAGTGACATCTGGAAGAGGCAATAGATGTGTACAGTCTGCAAGACATTACACAGACAATCAGGAGTGAAATCTGGAAGAGGAAATAGATGTGTATCGTCTGCAAGACGTTACACAGATAATCAGGAGTGACATCTGTAAGATGTAATAGATGTGTATCGTCTGCAAGACATTACACAGACCATCAGGAGATACATCTGGAGGAGGTAATAGATGTGTATAGTCAGCAAGACATTACACAGACAATCAGGAGTGACATCTGGAAGAGGGAATAGACATGTATAGTCTGCAAGACATTACACAGAAAAATCAGGAGTGCCATCAGGTAGAGGTAATAGACGTGTACAGTCTGCAAGACATTCCACAGACAATCAGGAATGTCATCTGGAAGAGGTAATAGATATGTATAGTCTGCAAGATATTACACAGATAATCAGGAGTGACATCTGGAAAAGGTAATTGATGTGTATAGCCTGCACGAAATTACACATTCAATCAGGAGTGACATCTGCAAGAGGTAATAGATGTGTTTCGTCTGCAAGACATTACACAGACAATCCGGAGTGAAGTCTGGAAGAGGTAACAGGTGTATAGTCTGCAAGACATTACACAGACCATCAGGAGTGAAGTCTGGAAGATGTAATAGATGTGTATAGTCTGCAAGCTATTAAACAGATAATCAGGAGTGAAATCTGGAAGATATAATAGATGTGTATAGACTGCAAGACATTACACAGATAATCAGGAGTGACATCTGGAAGAGGTAATAGATGCGTGAAGTCTGGAAGACATTACACAGACAATCAGGAGTGACATCTGGAAGAGGTAATAGATGATTATAGTCTGTAAAACATTACACAGACAATCATTAGTGATATCTGGAAGAGGTAATAGATGTGTATAGTCTGCAAGACAATACACAGATAATCAGGAGTGACATATCGAAGAGGTATCAGATGTGTATACTCTGCAAGACATTACACATATAATCAGGGGTGACATCTCGAAGAGGTAATAGAAGTGTATAGTCTGCAAGATATTACACAGACAAACAGGAGTGACATCTGGAAGATGTTACAGATGTGTATAGCCTGCAAGACATTACACAGACAATTAGGAGTGACATCTGGAATGGGTAATAGATGTGTATAGTCTGCAAGACATTACACAGACAAACAGGTGTGATATTTGGAAGATGTTACAGATGTGTATAGCCTGCAAGAAATTACACAGACAATTAGGAGTGACATCTGGAATAGGTAATAGATGTGTATAGTCTGCAAGACAGTACACAGTTATCAGGAGTGACATCCAGAAGTAGTAATAGATGTGTATAGTCTGCAAGACATCACACAGATAATCCGGAGTGACATCTCGAAGAGGTAATAGATGTGTATAGTCTGCAAGATATTACACAGATAATCAGGAGTGACATCTGGATGAGGTAATAGATGTGTATAGTCTGAAAGACATGACACAGACAATCAGGGGTGAAATCTGAAAGAGGTAATAGATGTGTATAGTCAGCAAGACATTACACAGACAATCAGGAGTCACATCTGGAAGAGGAAATAGATGTGCAAAGTCTGCAAGATATTATACAGATAATCAGGAGTGACATCTGGAAGTGATAATAGATGTGTATAGTCTGCAAGACATTACACAGTCATCAGGAGTGACATCTGTAATAGGTAATAGTTGTGGACAGTCTGCAAGACATGACACAGACAATCAGAAGTGACATCTGGAAGAGGTAATAGATGTGTGTTGTCTGAAAGATATTATACAGATAATCAGGAGTGACATCTGGAAGAGGTAATATATGTGTATAGTCTGCAAATCATTACACAGTCCATCAGGAGTGACATCTGGAAGAGGTAATAGATGTGTTTCGTCTGAAAGATATTATATAGACAATCAGGAGTCACACCTGGAAGAGGTAATAGATGTGTATAGTCTGAAGACATTACACAGACAATTAGGAGTGACATCTGGAAGAGGTAATAGATCTGTATAGTCTGCAAGACAGTACACAGTTAATCAGGAGTGACATCTGGAAGAGTTAATAGATGTGTATAGTCTGCAAGACAGTACACAGACAACAGGAGTGTCAACTGGAAGAGGAAATAGATGTGTATAGTCTGAAAGACATCAAACAGATAATCTGGAGTGACATCTCGAAGAGGTAATGGATTTGTATAGTCTGCAAGATATTACACAGTCAATCAGGAGTGACATCTGGAAGAGGAAATAGATGTGCATAGTCTGCCAGATATTATATAGACAATTAGGAGTGACATCTGGAAGAGATAATAGATGTGTATAGTCTGGAAGACATTACACAGAATATCAGGAGTGACATCTGGAAGAGGTAATAGATGTGTATAGTCTGCAAGACAGTACACAGTCAATCAGGAGTGACATCTGGAAGAGTTAATAGATGTGTATAGTCTGCAAGACAGTACACAGATAATCAGGAGTGACATCTGGAAGACGTAATAGATGTGTATAGTCTGCAAGACATTACACAGACAATCATGAGTGACATCTGGAAGAGGTAATAGATGTGTATACCCAGCAATATATTACACAGACAAACAGGAGTGACATCTGGAAGAGGTAATAGATGTGTATTGTCTGCAAGACATTACACAGACAAACTGGAGTGATATCTGGAAGAGGTAATCGATGTGCATACCCGGCAATATATTACACAAACAAACAGGAGTGACATCTGGAAGAGGTAATAGATGTGTATAGTCTGCAAGACATTACGCAGACAATCAGGAGTGACATCTGGAAGAGGTAATAGACATGTATAGTCTGCAAGAAATTACACAGACAATCAGGCGTGACATAAGGAAGAGGTAGTAGACCTGTCTAGTCTGCAAGATAATACACAGACAATCAGGAGTGACATCTGGAAGAGTTAAAAGATGTGTATAGTCCGAAAGACATTACACAGACAATCAGGAGTGACATCTGGAAGATGTAATAGATGTGTATAGTCTGCAAGACATTACACAGACAATCAGGAGTGAAATCTGGAAGAGGTAATAGATGTGTATAGTCTGAAAGACATTAAACAGATAATCTGGAGTGACATCTGGATGAGGTAATAGATGTGTATAGTCTGCAAGACATTACACAGAATATCAGAGTGAAATCTGGAAGAGGGAATAGATGTGTATAGTCTGCAAGACATTACACAGTCAATCAGGAGTGACATCTGGAAGAGGAAATAGATGTGCATAGTCTGCCAGATATTATATAGACAATTAGGAGTGACATCTGGAAGAGATAATAGATGTGTATAGTCTGCAAGACATTACACAGAATATCAGGAGTGACATCTGGAAGAGGTAATAGATGTGTATCGTCTGCAAGACAGTACACAGTCAATCAGGAGTGACATCTGGAAGAGTTAATAGATGTGTATAGTCTGCAAGACAGTACACAGATAATCAGGAGTGACATCTGGAAGACGTAATAGATGTGTATAGTCTGCAAGAGAGTACACAGTCAATCAGGAGTGACATCTGGAAGAGTTAATAGATGTGTATAGTCTGAAAGATATTATATAGACAATCACGAGTGACGTCTGGAAGAGATACTAGATGTGTATAGTCTGCAAGACAGTACAAAGATAATCAGGAGTGACATCGGGAAGAGGTAATAGATGTGTATAGTCTGCAAGACATTACACAGACAATCAGGAGTGACATCTGGAAGAGGTAATAGATGTGTATACCCAGCAATATATTGCACAGACAAACAGGAGTGACATCTGGAAGAGGTAATAGATGTGTATCGTCTGCAAGATATTCCACAGACAATCAGGAGTGACATCTGGAAGAGGTAATAGATGTGTATACTCTGCGAGACATTACACAGACAAACTGGAGTGAAATCTGGAAGAGGTAAGAGATGTGTATAGTCTGCAAGACATCACACAGACAAACAGGAGTGACATCTGGAAGAGGTAATAGATGTGCATAGTCTGCAAGACATTACGCAGACAATCAGGAGTGACATCCGAAGAGGTAATAGACGTGTATAGTCTGCAACACATTACACAGACAATCAGGCGTGACATCAGGAAGACGTAATAGATGTGTCTAGTCTGCAGAATAATGCACTGACAATCAGGAGTGACATCTGGAAGAGGTAATAGATGTGTATAGTCTGCAAGACATTACACAGACAATCAGGAGTGAAAACCGGATGAGGTAATAGATGTGTATAGTCTGAAAGACATTACACAGACAATCAGGAGTGACATCTGGAAGAGGAAAAAGATGTGTATAGTCTGCAAGATATGATACATATAATCAGGAGTGACATCTGGAAGTGATAATAGATTTGTATAGTCTGCAAGACATTACACAGTCATCAGGAGTGACATCTGGAATAGGTAATAGATGTGGACAGTCTGCAAGACATGACATAGACAATCAGAAGTGACATCTGGAAGAGGTAATAGATGTGTGTAGTCTGAAAGATATTATACAGATAATCAGGAGTGACATCTGGAAGAGGTAATAGATGTGTATAGTCTGCAAGACATTACACAGACAATCAGGAGTGACATCTGGAAGAGGTAATAGATGTGTATACCCAGCAATATATTACACAGACAAACAGGAGTGACATCTGGAAGAGGTAATAGATGTGTATAGTCTGCAAGACATTACACAGACAAACTGGAGTGATATCTGGAAGAGGTAATAGATGTGTATACCCGGCAATATATGACACAAACAAACAAGAGTGACATCTGGAGGAGGTAATAGATGTGTATAGTCTGCAAGACATTACGCAGACAATCAGGAGTGATATCTGGAAGAGGTAATAGACATGTATAATCTGCAAGACATTACACAGACAATCAGGCGTGACAAAAGGAAGAGGTAATAGACGTGTCTAGTCTGCAAGATAATACACAGACAATCACGAGAGACATCTGGAAGAGGTAATAGATGTGTATAGTCTGCAAGACATTACACAGACAATCAGGAGTGAAAACTGAATGAGGTAAAAGTTCTGTATAGTCTGAAAGACATGACACAGACAATCCGTGGTGAAATCTGAAAGAGGAAATAGATATGCATAGTCTGCAATATATTATACAGATAATCAGGAATGACATCTGGAAGTGGTAATAGATGTGTATACTCTGCAAGACATTACACAGTCCATCAGGAGTGACATCTGGAAGAGGTAATAGATGTGCACAGTCTGAAAGATGTTATATAGACAATCAGGAGTCACATCTGGAAGAGATAATAGATGTGTATTGTCAGCAAGATATCACACAGAAAATCTGGAGTGACATCTGGAAAAGGTAATAGATGTGTATTCTCTGCAAGACATAACACATTCAATCAGGAGTGACATCTGGAAGAGGTAATAGATGTGTTTAGTCTGTAAGATATTACACAGACAATCAGGATTGACATCTGAAAGAGGTAATAGATGTGTATAGTCTGCAAGACATTACACAGACAATCAGGAGTGACATCTGGAAGAGGTAATAGATGTGTATACCCAGCAATATATTGCACAGACAAACAGGAGTGACATCTGGAAGAGGTAATAGATGTGTATCGTCTGCAAGATATTCCACAGACAATCAGGAGTGACATCTGGAAGAGGTAATAGATGTGTATAGACTGAAAGATATTATATAGACAATCAGGAGTCACATCTGGAAGAGATAATAGATGTGTATAGTCTGCAAGGCATTACACAGAAAATCAGGAGTGACATCTGGAAGAGATAATAGATGTGTATAGTCTGCAAGAGAGTACACATTTAATCAGGAGTGACATCTGGAAGTCGTAATATATGTGTATAGTCTGCAAGACATTACACAGACAATCAGGAGTGACATCTGGAAGAGGAAATAGATGTGCATGGTCTGCAAGATATTATACAGATAATCAGGAGTGACATCTGGAAGATGTAATAGATGTGTATTGTCTGCAAGACATTACACAGTCCATCAGGAGTGACATCTGGAAGAGGAAATTGATGTGTATAGTCTGCAAGACATTACACAAAATATCAGGAGTGACATCTGGAAGAGGTAATAGATGTGTACTGTCTGCAAGATATTACACAGATAATCAGGAGTGACATCTGGAAAAGGTACTAGATGTGTATAGTCTGCAAGACAATAAACAGACAATCAGGAGTGACATCTGGAAGAGGCAATAGATGTGTATATTCTGCAAGACAGTACACAGTCCATCAGGAGTGACATCTGGAAGAGGTAATAGATGTGTATAGTCTGCGAGACATTACACAGTCAATCAGGAGTGACATCTGGAAGAGGAAATAGATGTGTATAGTCTGCAAGACATTACACAGAATATCAGGAGTGACATCTGGAAGAGGTAATAGATGTGTATAGTCTGAAAGATATTATATAGACAATCAGGAGTGACATCTGGAAGAGGCAATAGATGTGTATAGTCTGCAAGACATTACAGAGTCCATCAGGAGTGACATCTGGAAGAGGTAATAGATGTGTATAGTCTGAAAGATATTATATAGACAATCAGGAGTGACATCTGGAAGAGGTAATACATGTGTATAGTCTGAAGACATTACACAGACAATTAGGAGTGACATCTGGAAGAGGTAATAGATGTGTATAGTCTGCAAGACAGTACACAGTTAATCAGGAGTAACATGTGGAAGAGTTATTAGATGTGTATAGTCTGCAAGACAGTACACAGACAACAGGAGTGACATCTGGAAGAGGTAATTGATGTGTACAGAGTGCAAGACATTACACAGAATATCAGGAGTGACATCTGGAAGAGGTAATAGATGTGTATAGTCTGAAAGATATTATATAGACAATCAGGAGTGACATCTGGAAGAGGCAATAGATGTGTACAGTCTGAAAGATATTATATAGACAATCAGGAGTGACATCTGGAAGAGGTAATACATGTGTATAGTCTGCAAGACAGTACACAGTTAATCAGGAGTGACATGTGGAAGAGTTATTAGATGTGTATAGTCTGCAAGACAGTACACAGACAACAGGAGTGATTTCGGGAAGAGGTAATAGATGTGTATAGTCGGCAAGACTTTACACAGATAATCTGGAGTGACATCTGGAAGAGGTAATAGACGTGTACAGTCTGCAACACATTACACAGATAATCTGGAGTGACATCTGGAAGAGGTAATAGATGTGTAGAGCCTGCAAGACATTAAACAGACAATTCGGAGTGACATCTGGAAGAGGTAATAGATGTGTATAGTCATGCAAGACATTACACAGTTAATCAAGAGTGACATCTGGAAGTAGTAATAGATGTGTATAGACTGAAAGATATTATATAGACAATCAGGAGTCACATCAGGAAGAGATAATAGATGTGTATAGTCTGCAAGACATTACACAGAAAATCAGGAGTGACATCTGGAAGAGATAATAGATGTGTATAGTCTGCAATACAGTTCACAGTTAATCAGGAGTGACATCTGGAAGTAGTGATAGATGTGTATAGTCTGCAAGATATTACACAGACAATCAGGAGTGACATCTGGAAGAGGAAATAGATGTGCATAGTCTGCAAGATATTATACAGAAAATCAGGAGTGACATCTGGAAGTGATAATAGATGTGTATAGTCTGCAAGACATTACACAGTCCATCAGGAGTGACATCTGGAAGAGGAAATAGATGTGTATAGTCTGCAAGACATTACACAGAATATCAAGAGTGACATCTGGAAGAGGTAATAGATGTGTATAGTCTGCAAGACAGTACACAGTTAATCAGGAGTGACATGTGGAAGAGTTATTAGATGTGTATAGTCTGCAAGACAGTACACAGACAACAGGAGTGACATCGGGAAGAGGTAATAGATGTGTATAGTCTGCAAGACTTTACACAGATAATCTGGAGTGACATCTGGAAGAGGTAATAGACGTGTACAGTCTGCAACACATTACACAGATAATCTGGAGTGACATCTGGAAGAGGTAATAGATGTGTAGAGCCTGCAAGACATTACACAGACAATTAGGAGTGACATCTGGAAGAGGTAATAGATGTGTATAGTCTGCAAGACAGTACACAGTTAATCAAGAGTGACATCTGGAAGTAGTAATAGATGTGTATAGACTGAAAGATATTATATAGACAATCAGGAGTCACATCAGGAAGAGATAATAGATGTGTATAGTCTGCAAGACATTACACAGAAAATCAGGAGTGACATCTGGAAGAGATAATAGATGTGTATAGTCTGCAATACAGTTCACAGTTAATCAGGAGTGACATCTGGAAGTCGTGATAGATGTGTATAGTCTGCAAGATATTACACAGACAATCAGGAGTGACATCTGGAAGAGGAAATAGATGTGCATAGTCTGCAAGATAGTATACAGAAAATCAGGAGTGACATCTGGAAGTGATAATAGATGTGTATAGTCTGCAAGACATTACACAGTCCATCAGGAGTGACAATATGAAGAGGAAATAGATGTGTATAGTCTGCAAGACATTACACAGAATATCAAGAGTGACATCTGGAAGAGGTAATAGATGTGTATCGTCTGCAAGATATTCCACAGACAATCAGGAGTGACATCTGGAAGAGGTAATAGATGTGTATACTCTGCGAGACATTACACAGACCAACTGGAGTGAAATCTGGAAGAGGTAATAGATGTGTATAGTCTGCAAGACATTACACAGACAAACAGGAGTGACATCTGGAAGAGGTAATAGATGTGTATAGTCTGCAAGACATTACGCAGACAATCAGGAGTGACATCCGAAGAGGTAATAGACGTGTATAGTCTGCAAGACATTACACAGACAATCAGGCGTGACATCAGGAAGAGGTAATAGACGTGTCTAGTCTGCAAGATAATACACTGACAATCAGGAGTGACATCTGGAAGAGGAAATAGATGTGCATAGTCTGCAAGATATTATACAGAAAATCAGTAGTGACATCTGGAAGTGATAATAGATGTGTATAGTCTGCAAGACATTACACAGTCCATCAGGAGTGACATCTGGAAGAGGAAATAGATGTGTATAGTCTGCAAGACATTACACAGAATATCAAGAGTGACATCTGGAAGAGGTAATAGATGTGTATCGTCTGCAAGATATTCCACAGACAATCAGGAGTGACATCTGGAAGAGGTAATAGATGTGTATACTCTGCGAGACATTACACAGACAAACTGGAGTGAAATCTGGAAGAGGTAATAGATGTGTATAGTCTGCAAGACATTACACAGACAAACAGGAGTGACATCTGGAAGAGGTAATAGATGTGTATAGTCTGCAAGACATTACGCAGACAATCAGGAGTGACATCCGAAGAGGTAATAGACGTGTATAGTCTGCAAGACATTACACAGACAATCAGGCGTGACATCAGGAAGAGGTAATAGACGTGTCTAGTCTGCAAGATAATACACTGACAATCAGGAGTGACATCTGGAAGAGGTAATAGATGTGTATAGTCTGCAAGACATTACACAGACAATCAGGAGTGAAAACCGAATGAGGTAATAGATGTGTATTGTCTGAAAGACATTTCACAGACAATCAGGAGTGACATCTGGAAGAGGAAAAAGATGTGTATCGTCTGAAAGACATTACACAGACAATCAGGGGTGAAATCTGAAAGAGGTAATAGATGTGTATAGTCAGCAAGACATTACACAGTCAATCAGGAGTGACATCTGGAAGAGGAAATAGATGTGCAAAGTCTGCAAGATATTATACAGATAATCAGGAGTGACATCTGGAAGTGATAATAGATTTGTTTAGTCTGCAAGACATTACACAGTCATCAGGAGTGACATCTCGAATAGGTAATAGATGTAGACAGTCTGCAAGACATGACATAGACAATCAGAAGTGACATCTGGAAGAGGTAATAGATGTGTATAGTCTGCAAGACATTACACAGACAATCAGGAATGACATCTGGAAGAGGCAATAGATGTGTATAGTCTGCAAGACATTACACAGAATATCAGGAGTGACATCTGGAAGAGGTAATAGATGTGTATAGTCTGCAAGACATTACACAGAATATCAGGACTGACATCTGGAAGAGGTAATAGATGCGTAAAGTCTGGAAGACATGACACAGACAATCAGGAGTGACATCTGGTAGAGGTAATAGATGTGTTTAGTCTGAAAGATATTATATAGACAATCACGAGTGACATCTGGAAGAGTTAATTGATGTGTATAGTCTGCAAGACAGGACACAGATAATCAGGAGTGGAATCTGGAAGAGGTACTAGTTGTTTATAGTCTGCAAGACATTACACAGACAATCAGGAGTGACATCTGGAAGAGGCAATAGATGTGCAAAGTCTGCAAGATATTATACAGATAATCAGGAGTGACATCTGGATGTGATAATAGATTTGTATAGTCTGCAAGACATTGCACAGTCATCAGGAGTGTCATCTGGAATAGGTAATAGATGTGTACTGTCTGCAAGATATTACACAGATAATCAGGAGTGACATCTGGAAAAGGTACTAGATGTGTATAGCCTGCCAGACATTACACAGACAATCAGGAGTGACATCTGGAAGAGGCAATAGATGTGTATATTCTGCAAGACAGTACACAGTCCATCAGGAGTGACATCTGGAAGAGGTAATAGATGTGTATAGTCTGCAAGACATTACACAGTCAATCAGGAGTGACATCTGGAAGAGGAAATAGATGTGTATAGTCTGCAAGACATTACACAGAATATCAGGAGTGACATCTGGAAGAGGTAATAGATGTGTATAGTCTGAAAGATATTATATAGACAATCAGGAGTGACATCTGGAAGAGGCAATAGATGTGTATAGTCTGCAAGACATGACACAGTCCATCAGGAGTGACATCTGGAAGAGGTAATAGATGTGTATAGTCTGAAAGATATTATATAGACAATCAGGAGTGACATCTGGAAGAGGTAATACATGTGTATAGTCTGCAAGACAGTACACAGTTAATCAGGAGTGACATGTGGAAGAGTTATTAGATGTATATAATCTGCAAGACAGTACACAGACAACAGGAGTGACATCGGGAAGAGGTAATAGATGTGTATAGTCTGCAAGACTTTACACAGATAATCTGGAGTGACATCTGGAAGAGGTAATAGACGTGTACAGTCTGCAACACATTACACAGATAATCTGGAGTGACATCTGGAAGAGGTAATAGATGTGTAGAGACTGCAAGACATTACACAGACAATTAGGAGTGACATCTGGAAGAGGTAATAGATGTGTATAGTCTGCAAGACAGTATACAGTTAATCAAGAGTGACAACTGGAAGTAGTAATAGATGTGTATAGACTGAAAGATATTATATAGACAATCAGGAGTCACATCAGGAAGAGATAATAGATGTGTATAGTCTGCAAGACATTACACAGAAAATCAGGAGTGACATCTGGAAGAGATAATAGATGTGTATCGTCTGCAATACAGTTCACAGTTAATCAGGAGTGACATCTGGAAGTCGTGATAGATGTGTATAGTCTGCAAGATATTACACAGACAATCAGGAGTGACATCTGGAAGAGGAAATAGATGTGCATAGTCTGCAAGATATTATACAGAAAATCAGGAGTGACATCTGGAAGTGATAATAGATGTGTATAGTCTGCAAGACATTACACAGTCCATCAGGAGTGACATCTGGAAGAGGAAATAGATGTGTATAGTCTGCAAGACATTACACAGAATATCAAGAGTGAAATCTGGAAGATGTAATAGATGTGTATCGTCTGCAAGATATTCCACAGACAATCAGGAGTGACATCTGGAAGAGGTAATAGATGTGTATAGTCTGCGAGACATTACACAGACAAACTGGAGTGAAATCTGGAAGAGGTAATAGATGTGTATAGTCTGCAAGACATTACACAGACAAACAGGTGTGACATCTGGAAGAGGTAATAGATGTGTATAGTCTGCAAGACATTACGCAGACAATCAGGAGTGACATCCGAAGAGGTAATAGACGTGTATAGTCTGCAAGACATTACACAGACAATCAGGCGTGACATCAGGAAGAGGTAATAGACGTGTCTAGTCTGCAAGATAATACACTAACAATCAGGAGTGACATCTGGAAGAGGTAATAGATGTGTATAGTCTGCAAGACATTACACAGACAATCAGGAGTGAAAACCGGATGAGGTAATAGATGTGTATTGTCTGAAAGACATTTCACAGACAATCAGGAGTGACATCTGGAAGAGGAAAAAGATGTGTATCGTCTGAAAGACATTACACAGACAATCAGGGGTGAAATCTGAAAGAGGTAATAGATGTGTATAGTCAGCAAGACATTACACAGTCAATCAGGAGTGACATCTGGAAGAGGAAATAGATGTGCAAAGTCTGCAAGATATTATACAGATAATCAGGAGTGACATCTGGAAGTGATAATAGATTTGTATAGTCTGCAAGACATTACACAGTCATCAGGAGTGACATCTCGAATAGGTAATAGATGTGGACAGTCTGCAAGACATGACATAGACAATCAGAAGTGACATCTGGAAGAGGTAATAGATGTGTATAGTCTGCAAGACATTACACAGAATATCAGGAGTGACATCTGGAAGAGGTAATAGATGTGTATAGTCTGCAAGACATTACACAGAATATCAGGACTGACATCTGGAAGAGGTAATAGATGTGTAAAGTCTGGAAGACATGACACAGACAATCAGGAGTGACATCTGGAAGAGGTAATAGATGTGTTTAGTCTGAAAGATATTATATAGACAATCATGAGTGACATCTGGAAGAGTTAATTGATGTGTATAGTCTGCAAGACAGTACACAGATAATCAGGAGTGGAATCTGGAAGAGGTACTAGTTGTTTATAGTCTGCAAGACATTACACAGACAATCAGGAGTGACATCTGGAAGAGGCAATAGATGTGCAAAGTCTGCAAGATCTTACACAGATAATCAGGAGTGACATCTGGATGTGATAATAGATTTGTATAGTCTGCAAGACATTACACAGTCATCAGGAGTGTCATCTGGAATAGGTAATAGATGTGTACTGTCTGCAAGATATTACACAGATAATCAGGAGTGACATCTGGAAAAGGTACTAGATGTGTATAGCCTGCCAGACATTACACAGACAATCAGGAGTGACATCTGGAAGAGGCAATAGATGTGTATATTCTGCAAGACAGTACACAGTCCATCAGGAGTGACATCTGGAAGAGGTAATAGATGTGTATAGTCTGCAAGACATTACACAGTCAATCAGGAGTGACATCTGGAAGAGGAAATAGATGTGTATAGTCTGCAAGACATTACACAGAATATCAGGAGTGACATCTGGAAGAGGTAATAGATGTGTATAGTCTGAAAGATATTATATAGACAATCAGGAGTGACATCTGGAAGAGGCAATAGATGTGTATAGTCTGCAAGACATGACACAGTCCATCAGGAGTGACATCTGGAAGAGGTAATAGATGTGTATAGTCTGAAAGATATTATATAGACAATCAGGAGTGACATCTGGAAGAGGTAATACATGTGTATAGTCTGCAAGACAGTACACAGTTAATCAGGAGTGACATGTGGAAGAGTTATTAGATGTGTATAGTCTGCAAGACAGTACACAGACAACAGGAGTGACATCGGGAAGAGGTAATAGATGTGTATAGTCTGCAAGACTTTACACAGATAATCTGGAGTGACATCTGGAAGAGGTAATAGACGTGTACAGTCTGCAACACATTACACAGATAATCTGGAGTGACATCTGGAAGAGGTAATAGATGTGTAGAGCCTGCAAGACATTACACAGACAATTAGGAGTGACATCTGGAAGAGGTAATAGATGTGTATAGTCATGCAAGACATTACACAGTTAATCAAGAGTGACATCTGGAAGTAGTAATAGATGTGTATAGACTGAAAGATATTATATAGACAATCAGGAGTCACATCAGGAAGAGATAATAGATGTGTATAGTCTGCAAGACATTACACAGAAAATCAGGAGTGACATCTGGAAGAGATAATATATGTGTATAGTCTGCAATACAGTTCACAGTTAATCAGGAGTGACATCTGGAAGTAGTGATAGATGTGTATAGTCTGCAAGATATTACACAGACAATCAGGAGTGACATCTGGAAGAGGAAATAGATGTGCATAGTCTGCAAGATATTATACAGAAAATCAGGAGTGACATCTGGAAGTGATAATAGATGTGTATAGTCTGCAAGACATTACACAGTCCATCAGGAGTGACATCTGGAAGAGGAAATAGATGTGTATAGTCTGCAAGACATTACACAGAATATCAAGAGTGACATCTGGAAGAGGTAATAGATGTGTATAGTCTGCAAGACAGTACACAGTTAATCAGGAGTGACATGTGGAAGAGTTATTAGATGTGTATAGTCTGCAAGACAGTACACAGACAACAGGAGTGACATCGGGAAGAGGTAATAGATGTGTATAGTCTGCAAGACTTTACACAGATAATCTGGAGTGACATCTGGAAGAGGTAATAGACGTGTACAGTCTGCAACACATTACACAGATAATCTGGAGTGACATCTGGAAGAGGTAATAGATGTGTAGAGCCTGCAAGACATTACACAGACAATTAGGAGTGACATCTGGAAGTAGTAATAGATGTGTATAGTCTGCAAGACAGTACACAGTTAATCAAGAGTGACATCTGGAAGTAGTAATAGATGTGTATAGACTGAAAGATATTATATAGACAATCAGGAGTCACATCAGGAAGAGATAATAGATGTGTATAGTCTGCAAGACATCACACAGAAAATCAGGAGTGACATCTGGAAGAGATAATAGATGTGTATAGTCTGCAATACAGTTCACAGTTAATCAGGAGTGACATCTGGAAGTAGTGATAGATGTGTATAGTCTGCAAGATATTACACAGACAATCAGGAGTGACATCTGGAAGAGGAAATAGATGTGCATAGTCTGCAAGATATTATACAGAAAATCAGGAGTGACATCTGGAAGCGATAATAGATGTGTATAGTCTGCAAGACATTACACAGTCCATCAGGAGTGACATCTGGAAGAGGAAATAGATGTGTATAGTCTGCAAGACATTACACAGAATATCAAGAGTGACATCTGGAAGAGGTAATAGATGTGTATAGTCTGAAAGATATTATATAGACAATCACGAGTGACGTCTGGAAGAGTTACGAGATGTGTATAGTCTGCAAGACAGTACAAAGATAATCAGGAGTGACATCTGGAAGAGGTAATAGATGTGTATAGTCTGCAAGACATTACACAGACAATCAGGAGTGACATCGGGAAGAGGTAATAGATGTGTATACCCAGCAATATATTGCATAGACAAACAGGAGTGACATCTGGAAGAGGTAATAGATGTGTATCGTCTGCAAGATATTCCACAGACAATCAGGAGTGACATCTGGAAGAGGTAATAGATGTGTATAGTCTGCAAGACCTTACACAGAAAATCAGGAGTGACATCTGGAAGAGGTAATAGATGTGTATAGTCTGCAAGACATTACACAATCATAAGGAGTGGCATCTGGAAGAGGTAATAGATGCGTGCAGTCTGCAAGACATGACACAGACAAACAGGAGTGACATCTGGAAGAGGCAATAGATGTGTATAGTCTGCAAGACATTTCACAGTCCATCAGGAGTGTCATCTGGAAGAGGTAATAGATGTGTATAGTCTGAAAGATATTATATAGACAATCAGGAGTGACATCTGGAAGAGGTAATACATGTGTATAGTCTGAAGACATTACACAGACAATTAGGAGAGACATCTGGAAGAGGTAATAGATGTGAAAAGTCTGCAAGACAGTCCACAGTGAATCAGGAGTGACATGTGGAAGAGTTAATAGATGTGTATAGTCTTCAAGACAGTACACAGACAACAGGAGTGACATCGGGAAGAGGTAATGGATGTGTATAGTCTGCCAGACTTTACACAGATAATCTGGAGTGACATCTGGAAGAGGTAATAGATGTGTATAGTCTGCAAGACAGTACACAGTTAATCAGGAGTGACACCTGGAAGTAGTAATAGATGTGTATAGACTGAAAGATATTATATAGACAATCAGGAGTCACATCTGGAAGAGATAATAGATGTGTATAGTCTGCAAGACATTACACAGAAAATCAGGAGTGACATCTGGAAGAGATAATAGATGTGTATAATCTGCAAGACAGTACACATTTAATCAGGAGTGACATCTGGAAGAGATAATAGATGTGTATAGTCTGCAAGACATTACACAGACAATCAGGAGTGACATCTGGAAGAGGAAATAGATGTGCATAGTCTGCAAGATATTATACAGATAATCAGGAGTGACATCTGGAAGTGATAATAGATGTGTATAGTCTGCAAGACATTACACAGTCCATCAGGAGTGACATCTGGAAGAGGAAATTGATGTGTATAGTCTGCAAGACATTACACAAAATATCAGGAGTGACATCTGGAAGAGGTAATAGATGTGTACTGTCTGCAATATATTACACAGATAATCAGGAGTGACATCTGGAAAAGGTACTAGATGTGTATAGTCTGCAAGACATTACACAGACAATCAGGAGTGACATCTGGAAGAGGCAATAGATGTGTATATTCTGCAAGACAGTACACAGTCCATCAGGAGTGACATCTGGAAGAGGTAATAGATGTGTATAGTCTGCAAGACATTACACAGTCAATCAGGAGTGACATCTGGAAGAGGAAATAGATGTGTATAGTCTGCAAGACATTACACAGAATATCAGGAGTGACATCTGGAAGATGTCATAGATGTGTATAGTCTGAAAGATATTATATAGACAATCAGGAGTGACATCTGGAAGAGGCAATAGATGTGTATAGTCTGCAAGAAATTACACAGTCCATCAGGAGTGACATCTGGAAGAGGTAATAGATGTGTATAGTCTGAAAGATATTACATAGACAATCAGGAGTGACATCTGGAAGAGGTAATACATGTGTATAGTCTGAAGACATTACACAGACAATTAGGAGTGACATCTGGAAGAGGTAATAGATGTGTATAGTCTGCAAGACAGTACACAGTTAATCAGGAGTGACATGTGGAAGAGTTATTAGATGTGTATAGTCTGCAAAACAGTACACAGACAACAGGAGTGACATCGGGAAGAGGTAATAGATGTGTATAGTCTGCAAGACTTTACACAGATAATCTGGATTGACATCTGGAAGAGGTAATAGACGTGTACAGTCTGCAACACATTACACAGATAATCTGGAGTGACATCTGGAAGAGGTAATAGATGTGTATAGTCTGCAATACAGTACACAGTTAATCAAGAGTGACATCTGGAAGTAGTAATAGATGTGTATAGACTGAAAGATATTATATAGACAATCAGGAGTCACATCAGGAAGAGATAATAGATGTGTATAGTCTGCAAGACATTACACAGAAAATCAGGAGTGGCATCTGGAAGAGGTACTAGTTGTTTATAGTCTGCAAGACATTACACAGACAATCAGGAGTGGCATCTGGAAGAGTTAATTGATGTGTATAGTCTGCAAGACAGTACACAGATAATCAGGAGTGGCATCTGGAAGAGGTACTAGTTGTTTATAGTCTGCAAGACATTACACAGACAATCAGGAGTGACATCTGGAAGAGGCAATAGATGTGTTTAGTCTGAAAGATATTATATAGACAATCACGAGTGACATCTGGAAGAGTTAATTGATGTGTATAGTCTGCAAGACAGTACACAGATAATCAGGAGTGGCATCTGGAGGAGGTACTAGATGTTTATAGTCTGCAAGACATTACACAGACAATCAGGAGTGACATCTGGAAGAGGCAATAGATGTGTATAGTCTGCAAGACCTTACACAGAAAATCAGGAGTGACATCTGGAAGAGGTAATAGATGTGTATAGTCTGCAAGACATTACACAATCATAAGGAGTGGCATCTGGAAGAGGTAATAGATGCCTACAGTCTGCAAGACATGACACAGACAAACAGGAGTGTCATCTGGAAGAGGCAATAGATGTGTATAGTCTGCAAGACATTACACAGTCCATCAGGAGTGTCATCTGGAAGAGGTAAAAGATGTGTATAGTCTGAAAGATATTATATAGACAATCAGGAGTGACATCTGGAGTGGTAATACATGTGTATAGTCTGAAGACATTACACAGACAATTAGGAGTGACATCTGGAAGAGGTAATAGATGTGAAAAGTCTGCAAGCCAGTCCACAGGAAATCAGGAGTGACATGTGGAAGAGTTAATAGATGTGTATAGTCTTCAAGACAGTACACAGACAACAGGAGTGACATCGGGAAGAGGTAATGGATGTGTATAGTCTGCCAGACTTTACACAGATAATCTGGAGTGACATCTGGAAGCGGTAATAGATGTGTATACTCTGCAAGACAGTACACAGTTAATCAGGCGTGACATCTGGAAGTAGTAATAGATGTGCATAGACTGAAAGATTTTATATAGACAATCAGGAGTCACATCTGGAAGAGATAATAGATGTGTATAATCTGCAAGACATTACACAGAAAATCAGGAGTGACATCTGGAAGAGATAATAGATGTGTATAGTCTGCAAGACAGTACACATTTAATCAGGAGTGACATCTGGAAGAGATAATAGATGTGTATAGTCTGCAAGACATTACACAGACAATCAGGAGTGACATCTGGAAGAGGAAATAGATGTGCATAGTCTGCAAGATATTATACAGATAATCAGGAGTGACATCTGGAAGTGATAATAGATGTGTATAGTCTGCAAGACATTGCACAGTCCATCAGGAGTGACATCTGGAAGAGGAAATTGATGTGTATAGTCTGCAAGACATTACACAGAATATCAGGAGTGACATCTGGAAGAGGTAATAGATGTGTACTGTCTGCAAGATATTACACAGATAATCAGGAGTGACATCTGGAAAAGGTACTAGATGTGTATAGTCTGCAAGACATTACACAGACAATCAGGAGTGACATCTGGAAGAGGCAATAGATGTGTTTATTCTGCAAGACAGTACACAGTCCTTCAGGAGTGACATCTGGAAGAGGTAATAGATGTGTATAGTCTGCAAGACATTACACAGTCAATCAGGAGTGACATCTGGAAGAGGAAATAGATGTGTATAGTCTGCAAGACATTACACAATCATAAGGAGTGGCATCTGGAAGAGGTAATAGATGCCTACAGTCTGCAAGACATGACACAGACAAACAGGAGTGACATCTGGAAGAGGCAATAGATGTGTATAGTCTGCAAGACATTACACAGTCCATCAGGAGTGTCATCTGGAAGAGGTAAAAGATGTTTATAGTCTGAAAGATATTATATAGACAATCAGGAGTGACATCTGGAGTGGTAATACATGTGTATAGTCTGAAGACATTACACAGACAATTAGGAGTGACATCTGGAAGAGGTAATAGATGTGAAAAGTCTGCAAGCCAGTCCACAGGAAATCAGGAGTGACATGTGGAAGAGTTAATAGATGTGTATAGTCTTCAAGACAGTACACAGACAACAGGAGTGACATCGGGAAGAGGTAATGGATGTGTATAGTCTGCCAGACTTTACACAGATAATCTGGAGTGACATCTGGAAGCGGTAATAGATGTGTATACTCTGCAAGACAGTACACAGTTAATCAGGCGTGACATCTGGAAGTAGTAATAGATGTGCATAGACTGAAAGATTTTATATAGACAATCAGGAGTCACATCTGGAAGAGATAATAGATGTGTATAATCTGCAAGACATTACACAGAAAATCAGGAGTGACATCTGGAAGAGATAATAGATGTGTATAGTCTGCAAGACAGTACACATTTAATCAGGAGTGACATCTGGAAGAGATAATAGATGTGTATAGTCTGCAAGACATTACACAGACAATCAGGAGTGACATCTGGAAGAGGAAATAGATGTGCATAGTCTGCAAGATATTATACAGATAATCAGGAGTGACATCTGGAAGTGATAATAGATGTGTATAGTCTGCAAGACATTGCACAGTCCATCAGGAGTGACATCTGGAAGAGGAAATTGATGTGTATAGTCTGCAAGACATTACACAGAATATCAGGAGTGACATCTGGAAGAGGTAATAGATGTGTACTGTCTGCAAGATATTACACAGATAATCAGGAGTGACATCTGGAAAAGGTACTAGATGTGTATAGTCTGCAAGACATTACACAGACAATCAGGAGTGACATCTGGAAGAGGCAATAGATGTGTTTATTCTGCAAGACAGTACACAGTCCTTCAGGAGTGACATCTGGAAGAGGTAATAGATGTGTATAGTCTGCAAGACATTACACAGTCAATCAGGAGTGACATCTGGAAGAGGAAATAGATGTGTATAGTCTGCAAGACATTACACAGAATATCAGGAGTGATATCTGGAAGAGGTAGTAGATGTGTACAGTCTGCAAGACATGATACAGACAATCAGGAGTGACATCTGGAAGAGGTAATAGATGTGTATAGTCTGAAAGATAATATATAGACAATCACGAGTGACTTCTGGAAGAGATAATAGATGTGTATAGTCTGCAAGACATTACACAGAAAATCAGGAGTGACATCTGGAAGAGGTTATAGATGTGTATAGTCTGCAAGACATTACACAATCATCATGAGTGGCATCTGGAAGAGGTAATAGATGTGTACAGTCTGCAAGACAATACACAGACCATCAGGAATGACATCTGGAAGAGGTAATTGATGTGGACAGTCTGCAAGACATGACACAGACAATCAGGTGTGACATCTGGAAGAGGTTATAGATGTGTATAGTCTGCAAGACATTACACAGACAGTCAGGAGTGATATCTGGAAGAGGTAATAGATGTGTATAGTCTGCAAGGCATTACACAGATAATCAGGAGTGACATCTTGAAGAGGTAATAGATGTGTATAGTCTGCAAGACATTACACAGACAAACAGGAGTGACATCTGGAAGAGGAAATAGATGTGTATAGTCTGCAAGACATTACACAGAATATCAGGAGTGACATCTGGAAGATGTCATAGATGTGTATAGTCTGAAAGATATTATATAGACAATCAGGAGTGACATCTGGAAGAGGCAATAGATGTGTATAGTCTGCAAGACATTGCACAGTCCATCAGGAGTGACATCTGGAAGAGGAAATTGATGTGTATAGTCTGCAAGACATTACACAGAATATCAGGAGTGACATCTGGAAGAGGTAATAGATGTGTACTGTCTGCAAGATATTACACAGATAATCAGGAGTGACATCTGGAAAAGGTACTAGATGTGTATAGTCTGCAAGACATTACACAGACAATCAGGAGTGACATCTGGAAGAGGCAATAGATGTGTTTATTCTGCAAGACAGTACACAGTCCTTCAGGAGTGACATCTGGAAGAGGTAATAGATGTGTATAGTCTGCAAGACATTACACAGTCAATCAGGAGTGACATCTGGAAGAGGAAATAGATGTGTATAGTCTGCAAGACATTACACAGAATATCAGGAGTGATATCTGGAAGAGGTAGTAGATGTGTACAGTCTGCAAGACATGATACAGACAATCAGGAGTGACATCTGGAAGAGGTAATAGATGTGTATAGTCTGAAAGATAATATATAGACAATCACGAGTGACTTCTGGAAGAGATAATAGATGTGTATAGTCTGCAAGACATTACACAGAAAATCAGGAGTGACATCTGGAAGAGGTTATAGATGTGTATAGTCTGCAAGACATTACACAATCATCATGAGTGGCATCTGGAAGAGGTAATAGATGTGTACAGTCTGCAAGACAATACACAGACCATCAGGAATGACATCTGGAAGAGGTAATTGATGTGGACAGTCTGCAAGACATGACACAGACAATCAGGTGTGACATCTGGAAGAGGTTATAGATGTGTATAGTCTGCAAGACATTACACAGACAGTCAGGAGTGATATCTGGAAGAGGTAATAGATGTGTATAGTCTGCAAGGCATTACACAGATAATCAGGAGTGACATCTTGAAGAGGTAATAGATGTGTATAGTCTGCAAGACATTACACAGACAAACAGGAGTGACATCTGGAAGAGGAAATAGATGTGTATAGTCTGCAAGACATTACACAGAATATCAGGAGTGACATCTGGAAGATGTCATAGATGTGTATAGTCTGAAAGATATTATATAGACAATCAGGAGTGACATCTGGAAGAGGCAATAGATGTGTATAGTCTGCAAGACATTACACAGTCCATCAGGAGTGACATCTGGAAGAGGTAATAGATGTGTATAGTCTGAAAGATATTATATAGACAATCAGGAGTGACATCTGGAAGAGGTAATACATGTGTATAGTCTGAAGACATTACACAGACAATTAGGAGTGACATCTGGAAGAGGTAATAGATGTGTATAGTCTGCAAGACAGTACACAGTTAATCAGGAGTGACATGTGGAAGAGTTATTAGATGTGTATAGTCTGCAAAACAGTACACAGACAACAGGAGTGACATCGGGAAGAGGTAATAGATGTGTATAGTCTGCAAGACTTTACACAGATAATCTGGATTGACATCTGGAAGAGGTAATAGACGTGTACAGTCTGCAACACATTACACAGATAATCTGGAGTGACATCTGGAAGAGGTAATAGATGTGTATAGTCTGCAAGACAGTACACAGTTAATCAAGAGTGACATCTGGAAGTAGTAATAGATGTGTATAGACTGAAAGATATTATATAGACAATCAGGAGTCACATCAGGAAGAGATAATAGATGTGTATAGTCTGCAAGACATTACACAGAAAATCAGGAGTGACATCTGGAAGAGTTAATTGATGTGTATAGTCTGCAAGACAGTACACAGATAATCAGGAGTGGCATCTGGAAGAGGTACTAGTTGTTTATAGTCTGCAAGACATTACACAGACAATCAGGAGTGACATCTGGAAGAGGCAATAGATGTGTTTAGTCTGAAAGATATTATATAGACAATCACGAGTGACATCTGGAAGAGTTAATTGATGTGTATAGTCTGCAAGACAGTACACAGATAATCAGGAGTGGCATCTGGAGGAGGTACTAGATGTTTATAGTCTGCAAGACATTACACAGACAATCAGGAGTGACATCTGGAAGAGGCAATAGATGTGTATAGTCTGCAAGACCTTACACAGAAAATCAGGAGTGACATCTGGAAGAGGTAATAGATGTGTATAGTCTGCAAGACATTACACAATCATAAGGAGTGGCATCTGGAAGAGGTAATAGATGCCTACAGTCTGCAAGACATGACACAGACAAACAGGAGTGACATCTGGAAGAGGCAATAGATGTGTATAGTCTGCAAGACATTACACAGTCCATCAGGAGTGTCATCTGGAAGAGGTAAAAGATGTGTATAGTCTGAAAGATATTATATAGACAATCAGGAGTGACATCTGGAGTGGTAATACATGTGTATAGTCTGAAGACATTACACAGACAATTAGGAGTGACATCTGGAAGAGGTAATAGATGTGAAAAGTCTGCAAGCCAGTCCACAGGAAATCAGGAGTGACATGTGGAAGAGTTAATAGATGTGTATAGTCTTCAAGACAGTACACAGACAACAGGAGTGACATCGGGAAGAGGTAATGGATGTGTATAGTCTGCCAGACTTTACACAGATAATCTGGAGTGACATCTGGAAGCGGTAATAGATGTGTATACTCTGCAAGACAGTACACAGTTAATCAGGCGTGACATCTGGAAGTAGTAATAGATGTGCATAGACTGAAAGATTTTATATAGACAATCAGGAGTCACATCTGGAAGAGATAATAGATGTGTATAATCTGCAAGACATTACACAGAAAATCAGGAGTGACATCTGGAAGAGATAATAGATGTGTATAGTCTGCAAGACAGTACACATTTAATCAGGAGTGACATCTGGAAGAGATAATAGATGTGTATAGTCTGCAAGACATTACACAGACAATCAGGAGTGACATCTGGAAGAGGAAATAGATGTGCATAGTCTGCAAGATATTATACAGATAATCAGGAGTGACATCTGGAAGTGATAATAGATGTGTATAGTCTGCAAGACATTGCACAGTCCATCAGGAGTGACATCTGGAAGAGGAAATTGATGTGTATAGTCTGCAAGACATTACACAGAATATCAGGAGTGACATCTGGAAGAGGTAATAGATGTGTACTGTCTGCAAGATATTACACAGATAATCAGGAGTGACATCTGGAAAAGGTACTAGATGTGTATAGTCTGCAAGACATTACACAGACAATCAGGAGTGACATCTGGAAGAGGCAATAGATGTGTTTATTCTGCAAGACAGTACACAGTCCTTCAGGAGTGACATCTGGAAGAGGTAATAGATGTGTATAGTCTGCAAGACATTACACAGTCAATCAGGAGTGACATCTGGAAGAGGAAATAGATGTGTATAGTCTGCAAGACATTACACAGAATATCAGGAGTGATATCTGGAAGAGGTAGTAGATGTGTACAGTCTGCAAGACATGATACAGACAATCAGGAGTGACATCTGGAAGAGGTAATAGATGTGTATAGTCTGAAAGATAATATATAGACAATCACGAGTGACTTCTGGAAGAGATAATAGATGTGTATAGTCTGCAAGACATTACACAGAAAATCAGGAGTGACATCTGGAAGAGGTTATAGATGTGTATAGTCTGCAAGACATTACACAATCATCATGAGTGGCATCTGGAAGAGGTAATAGATGTGTACAGTCTGCAAGACAATACACAGACCATCAGGAATGACATCTGGAAGAGGTAATTGATGTGGACAGTCTGCAAGACATGACACAGACAATCAGGTGTGACATCTGGAAGAGGTTATAGATGTGTATAGTCTGCAAGACATTACACAGACAGTCAGGAGTGATATCTGGAAGAGGTAATAGATGTGTATAGTCTGCAAGGCATTACACAGATAATCAGGAGTGACATCTTGAAGAGGTAATAGATGTGTATAGTCTGCAACACATTACACAGACAAACAGGAGTGTCAACTGGAAGAGGTAATAGATGTGTACAGTCTGCAAGACATTACACAGATAGTCAGGAGTGACATCTGGAAGAGGAAATAGATGTGTATAGTCTGCAAGACATTACACAGACAATCAGGAGTGATATCTGGATGAGGTAATATATGAGTATCGTCTGCAAGACATTACACAGAAAATCTGGAGTGACATCTGATAGAGGTAAGACATGTGTATAGTCTGCAAACATTACACAGTCAATCAGGAGTGACATCTGGAAGAGGTAATAGATGTGTATAGTCTGCAAGATATTATACAGATAATCAGGAGTGACATCTGGAAGATGTAATAGATGTGTATTGTCTGCAAGACATTACACAGTCCATCAGGAGTGACATCTGGAATAGGAAACAGATGTGTATAGTCTGCAAATCATTACACAGACAATCAGGAGTGACATCTGGAAGAGGTAATACATGTGTCTAGTCTGCAAGACATTACATAGACAATTAGGAGTGAAATCTGGGAGAGGTAATAGATGTGTATAGTCTGCAAGACAGAACACGGATAATCAGGTGTGACATCTGGAAGAGGTAATAAATATGTATAGTATGCAAGGCATGACACAAACAATCAAGAGTGACATCTGGAAGAGGTAATAGATGTGTATATTCTGCAAGATATTACACAGACAATCGGGAGTGACATCTCGAAGAGGTAATAGATGTGTATAGTCTGTAAGATATTACACAGGTAATCAGGAGTGACATCTGGAAGAGGTAATAGATGTGTATATTCTGCAAGACATTACACAGTCAATCAGGAGTGACATCTGGAAGTAGTTATAGATGTGCATAATCTGCAAGACATTAAACAGACAATCAGGGGTGAAATCTGGGAGAGGTAATAGATGTGTGTAGTCTGCAAGACAGTACACAGACAATCAGGAGTGACATCTGGAAGAGCTATTAGATGCGTATAGTCTGCAAGATATTAAACAGATAATCAGCAGAGACATCTGGAAGAGGTAATAGATATGTATAGTCTGCAAGACATTACACTGACAATCAGGAGTGATATCTGAAAGAGGTAAAAGATGTGTATCGTCTGCAAGACATTACACAGATAATCAGGAGTGACATCTGGAAAAGGTAATAGATGTGTATACTCTGCAGGACAGAACACATTCAATCAGGAGTGACATCTGGAAGAGGTAATAGATGTGTATAGTCTGCAAGATATTACACAGATAATCAGGAGTGACATCTCGAAGAGGTAACAGATGTGTATAATCTGCAAGACATTACTCAGTCAATCAGGAGTGACATCTGGAGGAGGTAATAGATGTGTACAATCTGCGAGACATTACAAAGAAAATCAGGAGTGACATCTGGAAGAGGTAAAAGATATGCATAGTCTGCAAGATATTCCACAGATAATCAGGAGTGACATCTCAAAGAAGTAATAGATGTTTACTGTCTACAAGACAATACACAGACAATCAGGAGTGACATCTGGAAGAGATAATAGATGTGTATTTTCTGCAAGACATTACACAGATAATCAGGAGTGACATCAGGATGTAGTGATAGATGTGTATAGTCTGCAAGACATTACACAAATAATCAGGAGTGACATCTCGAAGAGGTAATAGATGTGTAGATTCTGCAAGACATTACACAGATAATCAGGAGTGAGATCTGGACGAGGTAATAGATGTGTATAGTCTGCAAGACATTACACAGACAATCAGGAGTGACATCTGAAAGTGTAATAGATGTGTATGGTCTGCAAGACATTACACAGAAAATCAGGAGTGACATCTGGAAGAGGTAGTAGATGTGTATAGTCTGCAAGATATTACACAGATAATCAGGAGTGACATCTGCAAAAGGTAATAGATGTGTATACTCTGCAAGGCATAACACATTTAATCAGGAGTGACATCTGGAAGAGGTATTAGATGTGTATAGTCTGTAAGATATTACACAGACAATCAGGATTGACATCTGAAAGAGGGAATAGATGTGTATAGTCTGCATGACATTACACAGACAATCAGGAGTGTCATCTGGAAGATGTAATAGATGTGTATAGTCTGCAAGACATTACACAGACAAGCAGGAGTGAAATCTGGAAGAGGTAATAGATGTGTATAGTCTGCAAGACATTACTCAGTCAATCAGGAGTGACATCTGGAAGAGGTAATAGATGTGTATAGTCTGCGAGACATTACACAGACAATCAGGAGTGACATCTGGAAGAGGTAAAAGATATATATAGTCTGCAAGATATTACACAGATAATCAGGAGTTACATCTCGAAGAAGTAATAGATGTTTACTGTCTACAAGACATTACACAGACAATCAGGAGTGACATCTGGAAGAGGTAATAGATGTGTATTTTCTGCAAGACATTACACAGATAATAAGGAGTGACATCAGGATGTAGTAATAGATGTGTATAGTCTGCAAGACATTACACAAATAATCAGGAGTGACATCTCGAAGAGTTAATAGATGTGTAGATTCTGCAAGACATTACACAGATAATCAGGAGTGAGATCTGGACGAGGTAATAGATGTATATAGTCTGCAAGACATTACACAGACAATCAGGAGTGACATCTGACAGTGTAATAGACGTGTATAGTCTGCAAGACATTACGCAGACAATCAGGAGTGACATCTGGAAGAGGTAATAGATGTGTATAGTCTGCAAGATATTACACAGATAATCAGGAGTGACATCTGCAAAAGGTAATAGATGTGTATAGTCTGCAAGGCATAACACATTTAATCAGTAGTGGCATCTGGAAGAGGTATTAGATGTGTATAGTCTGTAAGATATTACACAGACAATCAGGATTGACATCTGAAAGAGGTAATAGATGTGTATAGTCTGCATGACATTACACAGACAATCAGGAGTGTCATCTGGAAGATGTAATAGATGTGTATAGTCTGCAAGACATTACACAGACAATCAGGAGTGAAATCTGGAAGAGGTAATAGATGTGTATTTTCTGCAAGACATTACACAAATAATCAGGAGTGACATCTCGAAGAGGTAATAGATGTGTAGATTCTGTAAGATATTACACAGACAATCAGGATTGACATCTGAAAGAGGTAATAGATGTGTATAGTCTGCATGACATTACACAGACAATCAGGAGTGTCATCTGGAAGATGTAATAGATGTGTATAGTCTGCAAGACATTACACAGACAATCAGGAGTGAAATCTGGCAGAGGTAATAGATGTGTATAGTCTGCAAGACATTTCACAGACAATCAGGAGTGACATCTGAAAGAGGTAAGAGATGTGTATAGTCTGCAAGACATTACACAGACAATCAGGAGTGACATCTGGAAGAGGTAATAGATGTGTATACTCTGCAAGGCATAACACATTCAATCAGGAGTGACATCTAAAAGAGGTAATAGATGTGTATACTCTGCAAGGCATAACACATTCAATCGGGAGTGACATCTGGAAGAAGTAATAGACGTGTATAATCTGCAAGATATTACACAGACAATCAGGAATGACATCTGGAAGAGGTAATAGATGTGTATAGTCTGCAAGACATTTCACAGACAATCAGGAGTGACATCTGAAAGAGGTAATAGGTGTGTATAGTCGGAAGACATTACACAGAAAATCAGGAGTGACATCTGGAAGAGGTAATAGATGTGTATACTCTGCAAGTCATAACACATTCAATCAGGAGTGACATCTGGAAGAGGTAAGAGATGTGTATAGTCTCCAAGATATTACACAGATAATCAGGAGTGACATCTGGAAAAGGTAATAGATGTGTATAGTCTGCAAGACATTACACAGACAATCAGGAGTGACATCTGGAAGAAGTAATAGATGTGTATAGTCTGCAAGACATTACACAGACAATCAGGAGTGACATCTGGAAGAGGCAATAGATGTGTTTATTCTGCAAGACAGTACACAGTCCTTCAGGAGTGACATCTGGAAGAGGTAATAGATGTGTATAGTCTGCAAGACATTACACAGTCAATCAGGAGTGACATCTGGAAGAGGTAATAGATGTGTATAGTCTGCAAGACATTACACAGAATATCAGGAGTGATATCTGGAAGAGGTAGTAGATGTGTACAGTCTGCAAGACATGATACAGACAATCAGGAGTGACATCTGGAAGAGGTAATAGATGTGTATAGTCTGAAAGATATTATATAGACAATCACGAGTGACTTCTGGAAGAGATAATAGATGTGTATAGTCTGCAAGACATTACACAGACAATCAGCAGTGACATCTGGAAGAGGTAATAGATGTGTATAGTCTGCAAGATATTACACAGATAATCAGGAGTGACATCTGGAAAAGGTAATACATGTGTATACTCTGCAGGACATAACACATTCAATCAGGAGTGACATCTGGAAGAGGTAATAGATGTGTTTCGTCTGTAAGATATTACACAGACAATCAGGATTGACATCAGAAAGAGGTAATAGATGTGTATAGTCTGCAAGACATTACACAGACAATCAGGAGTGACATCTGGAAGATGTAATAGATGTGTATCGTCTGCAAGACATTACACAGACAATCAGGAGTAAAATCTGGAAGAGGTAATAGATGTGTATAGTCTGCAAGACATTACACAGACAATCAGGAGTGACATCTGGAAGAGGTAATAGATGTGTATTGTCTGCAAGATATCACACAGGTAATTAGGAGTGACATCTGGAAGAGGTATTAGATGTGTATAGTCTGCAAGACATTACACAGATAAACAGGAGTGATATCTGGAAGAGGTAATAGATGTGTATAGTCTGCAAGACATTACACATATAATCAGGAGTGACATCAGGAAGAGGTAATAGATGTGTATAGTCTGCAAGACATTACACTGATAATCAGGAGTGACATCTGGAAGAGGTAATAAATGTGTATAGTCTGCAAGACATGACACAGACAAACAGGAGTGACATCTGGAAGAGGTAATAGATGAGTATAGTCTGCGAGATATTGCACAGATCAGCAGGAGTGCCATCTGGCAAAGGTAACAGATGTGTATAGTCTGCAAGATATTACACAGTCAATCAGGAGTCACATCTGGAAGAGGTATTAGATCTGTATAGTCTACAAGACATTACACAGACAATCAGGAATGACATCTGGAAGAGGTAATAGATGTGTTTAGTCTGCAAGACATTACACAGACAATCAGGAGTGATATCTGGAAGAGGTTATAGAGGTGTATCGTCTGCAAGACGTTCCACAGAGAAACAGGTGTGATATCTGGAAGATGTTCTCGATGTGTATAATCTGCAAGACATTACACAGACAATCAGGAGTGACATCTGGAAGTAGTAATAGATGTGTATAGTCTGCAAGACATTACACAGACAATCAGGAGTGAAATCTGAAAGAGGTAATAGATGTGTATAGTCTGCAAGACATTACACAGACAATCAGGAGTGACATCTGGAAGAGGTAATAGATGTGTATAGTCTGCAAGATATTACACAGATAATCAGGAGTGACATCTGGAAAAGGTAATAGATGTGTATAATCTGCAGGACAGAACACATTCAATCAGGAGTGACATCTGGAAGAGGTAATAGATGTGTATAGTCTGTAAGATATTACCCAGACAACCAGGATTGACATCTGATAGAGGTAATAGATGTGTACAGTCTGCCAGACATTACACAGACAATCAGGAGTACCATCTGGAAGATGTAATAGATGTGTATCGTCTGCAAGACATGACACAGACAATCAGGAGTGGAATCTGGAAGAGGTAATAGATGTGTATAGTCTGCAAGACATTTCACAGACAATCAGGAGTTACATCTGAAAGAGGTAATAGATGTGTATAGTCTGCAAGACATTACACAGACAATCAGGAGTGACATCTGGAAGAGGTAATAGATGTGTATAGTCTGCAAGACATTACACGGACAATCAGAAATGACATCTGGAAGAGGTAAGAGATGTGTATAGTCTGCAAGACATTACACAGACAATCAGGAGTGATATCTGGAAGAGGTTATCGAGGTGTATCGTCTGCAAGACATTCCACAGAGAAACAGGTGTGACATCTGGAAGATGTTATAGATGTGTATAATCTGCAAGACATTAAACAGACAATCAGGAGTGACATCTGGAAGTAGTAATAGATGTGTATCGTCTGCAAGACATTACACAGACAATCAGGAGTGACATCTGGAAGAGGTATTAGATCTGTATAGTCTACCAGACATTACACACACAATCAGGAATGACATCTGGAAGAGGTAATAGATGTGTATAGTCTGCAAGACATTACACAGACAATCAGGAGTGATATCTGGAAGAGGTTATCGAGGTGTATCGTCTGCAAGACTTTCCACAGAGAAACAGGTGTGATATCTGGAAGATGTTCGCGATGTGTATAATCTGCAAGACATTACACAGACAATCAGGAGTGACATCTGGAAGTAGTAATAGATGTGTATCGTCTGCAAGACATTACACAGACAATCAGGATTGACATCTGAAAGAGGTAATAGATGTATATAGTCTGCATGACATTACACAGACAATCAGGAGTGTCATCTGGAAGATGTAATAGATGTGTATCGTCTGCAAGACATTACACAGACAATCAGGAGTGAAATCTGGAAGAGGTAATAGATGTGTATTTTCTGCAAGACATTACACAGATAATCAGGAGTGACATCAGGATGTAGTAATAGATGTGTATAGTCTGCAAGACATTACACAAATAATCAGGAGTGACATCTCGAAGAGGTCATAGATGTTTAGATTCTGCAAGACATTACACAGATAATCAGGAGTGAGATCTGGACGAGGTAATAGATGTATATAGTCTGCAAGACATTACACAGACAATCAGGAGTGACATCTGAAAGTGTAATAGATGTGTATAGTCTGCAAGACATTACGCAGACAATCAGGAGTGACATCTGGAAGAGGTAATAGATGTGTATAGTCTGCAAGACATTACACAGACAAACAGGAGTGACATCTGGAAGAGGTAATAGATGAGTATAGTCTGCGAGATATTGCACAGATCAGCAGGAGTGCCATCTGGCAAAGGTAACAGATGTGTATAGTCTGCAAGACATTACACAGTCAATCAGGAGTCACATCTGGAAGAGGTATTAGATCTGTATAGTCTACAAGACATTACACAGACAATCAGGAATGACATCTGGAAGAGGTAATAGATGTGTTTAGTCTGCAAGACATTACACAGACAATCAGGAGTGATATCTGGAAGAGGTTATAGAGGTGTATCGTCTGCAAGACTTTCCACAGAGAAACAGGTGTGATATCTGGAAGATGTTCTCGATGTGTATAATCTGCAAGACATTACACAGACAATCAGGAGTGACATCTGGAAGTAGTAATAGATGTGTATAGTCTGCAAGACATTACACAGACAATCAGGAGTGAAATCTGAAAGAGGTAATAGATGTGTATAGTCTGCAAGACATTACACAGACAATCAGGAGTGACTTCTGGAAGAGGTAATAGATGTGTATAGTCTGCAAGATATTACACAGATAATCAGGAGTGACATCTGGAAAAGGTAATAGATGTGTATACTCTGCAGGACAGAACACATTCAATCAGGAGTGACATCTGGAAGAGGTAATAGATGTGTATAGTCTGTAAGATATTACCCAGACAACCAGGATTGACATCTGATAGAGGTAATAGATGTGTACAGTCTGCCAGACATTACACAGACAATCAGGAGTGCCATCTGGAAGATGTAATAGATGTGTATCGTCTGCAAGACATGAGACAGACAATCAGGAGTGGAATCTGGAAGAGGTAATAGATGTGTATAGTCTGCAAGACATTTCACAGACAATCAGGAGTTACATCTGAAAGAGGTAATAGATGTGTATAGTCTGCAAGACATTACACAGACAATCAGGAGTGACATCTGGAAGAGGTAATAGATGTGTATAGTCTGCAAGACATTACACGGACAATCAGAAATGACATCTGGAAGAGGTAAGAGATGTGTATAGTCTGCAAGACATTACACAGACAATCAGGAGTGACATCTGGAAGAGGTAATAGATGTGTATAGTCTGCAAGACATTACACGGACAATCAGAAATGACATCTGGAAGAGGTAATAGATGTGTATAGTCTGCAAGACATTACACAGACAATCAGGAGTGACATCTGGAAGAGGTAATAGATGTGTATAGTCTGCAAGACATTACACGGACAATCAGAAATGACATCTGGAAGAGGTAAGAGATGTGTATAGTCTGCAAGACATTACACAGACAATCAGGAGTGATATCTGGAAGAGGTTATCGAGGTGTATCGTCTGCAACACTTTCCACAGAGAAACAGGTGTGACATCTGGAAGATGTTATAGATGTGTATAATCTGCAAGACATTAAACAGACAATCAGGAGTGACATCTGGAAGTAGTAATAGATGTGTATCGTCTGCAAGACATTACACAGACAATCAGGAGTGACATCTGGAAGAGGTATTAGATCTGTATAGTCTACCAGACATTACACACACAATCAGGAATGACATCTGGAAGAGGTAATAGATGTGTATAGTCTGCAAGACATTACACAGACAATCAGGAGTGATATCTGGAAGAGGTTATCGAGGTGTATCGTCTGCAAGACTTTCCACAGAGAAACAGGTGTGATATCTGGAAGATGTTCTCGATGTGTATAATCTGCAAGACATTACACAGACAATCAGGAGTGACATCTGGAAGTAGTAATAGATGTGTATAGTCTGCAAGACATTACACAGACAATCAGGATTGACATCTGAAAGAGGTAATAGATGTGTATAGTCTGCATGACATTACACAGACAATCAGGAGTGTCATCTGGAAGATGTAATAGATGTGTATCGTCTGCAAGACATTACACAGACAATCAGGAGTGAAATCTGGAAGACGTAATAGATGTGTATTTTCTGCAAGACATTACACAGATAATCAGGAGTGACATCAGGATGTAGTAATAGATGTGTATAGTCTGCAAGACATTACACAAATAATCAGGAGTGACATCTCGAAGAGGTCATAGATGTTTAGATTCTGCAAGACATTACACAGATAATCAGGAGTGAGATCTGGACGAGGTAATAGATGTATATAGTCTGCAAGACATTACACAGACAATCAGGAGTGACATCTGAAAGTGTAATAGATGTGTATAGTCTGCAAGACATTACGCAGACAATCAGGAGTGACATCTGGAAGAGGTAATAGATGTGTATAGTCTGCAAGACATTACACACACAAACAGGAGTGACATCTGGAAGAGGTAATAGATGAGTATAGTCTGCGAGATATTGCACAGATCAGCAGGAGTGCCATCTGGCAAAGGTAACAGATGTGTATAGTCTGCAAGACATTACACAGTCAATCAGGAGTCACATCTGGAAGAGGTATTAGATCTGTATAGTCTACAAGACATTACACAGACAATCAGGAATGACATCTGGAAGAGGTAATAGATGTGTTTAGTCTGCAAGACATTACACAGACAATCAGGAGTGATATCTGGAAGAGGTTATAGAGGTGTATCGTCTGCAAGACTTTCCACAGAGAAACAGGTGTGATATCTGGAAGATGTTCTCGATGTGTATAATCTGCAAGACATTACACAGACAATCAGGAGTGACATCTGGAAGTAGTAATAGATGTGTATAGTCTGCAAGACATTACACAGACAATCAGGAGTGAAATCTGAAAGAGGTAATAGATGTGTATAGTCTGCAAGACATTACACAGACAATCAGGAGTGACTTCTGGAAGAGGTAATAGATGTGTATAGTCTGCAAGATATTACACAGATAATCAGGAGTGACATCTGGAAAAGGTAATAGATGTGTATACTCTGCAGGACAGAACACATTCAATCAGGAGTGACATCTGGAAGAGGTAATAGATGTGTATAGTCTGTAAGATATTACCCAGACAACCAGGATTGACATCTGATAGAGGTAATAGATGTGTACAGTCTGCCAGACATTACACAGACAATCAGGAGTGCCATCTGGAAGATGTAATAGATGTGTATCGTCTGCAAGACATGACACAGACAATCAGGAGTGGAATCTGGAAGAGGTAATCGATGTGTATAGTCTGCAATACCTTTCACAGACAATCAGGAGTTACATCTGAAAGAGGTAATAGATGTGTATAGTCTGCAAGACATTACACAGACAATCAGGAGTGACATCTGGAAGAGGTAATAGATGTGTATAGTCTGCAAGACATTACACGGACAATCAGAAATGACATCTGGAAGAGGTAAGAGATGTGTATAGTCTGCAAGACATTACACAGACAATCAGGAGTGATATCTGGAAGAGGTTATCGAGGTGTATCGTCTGCAACACTTTCCACAGAGAAACAGGTGTGACATCTGGAAGATGTTATAGATGTGTATAATCTGCAAGACATTAAACAGACAATCAGGAGTGACATCTGGAAGTAGTAATAGATGTGTATCGTCTGCAAGACATTACACAGACAATCAGGAGTGACATCTGGAAGAGGTATTAGATCTGTATAGTCTACCAGACATTACACACACAATCAGGAATGACATCTGGAAGAGGTAATAGATGTGTATAGTCTGCAAGACATTACACAGACAATCAGGAGTGATATCTGGAAGAGGTTATCGAGGTGTATCGTCTGCAAGACTTTCCACAGAGAAACAGGTGTGATATCTGGAAGATGTTCTCGATGTGTATAATCTGCAAGACATGACACAGACAATCAGGAGTGACATCTGGTAGTGGTAATAGATGTGTATAGTCTGCAAGACATTACACAGACAATCAGGATTGACATCTGAAAGAGGTAATAGATGTGTATCGTCTGCAAGACATTACACAGACAATCAGGAGTGAAATCTGGAAGAGGTAATAGATGTGTATTTTCTGCAAGACATTACACAGATAATCAGGAGTGACATCTCGAAGAGGTCATAGATGTGTAGATTCTGCAAGACATTACACAGATAATCAGGAGTGAGATCTGGACGAGGTAATAGATGTATATAGTCTGCAAGACATTACACAGACAATCAGGAGTGACATCTGAAAGTGTAATAGATGTGTATAGTCTGCAAGACATTACACAGACAATCAGGAGTGACATCTGGAAGAGGTAATAGATGTGTATAGTCTGCAAGATATTACACAGATAATCAGGAGTGACATCTGGAAAAGGTAATAGATGTGTATACTCTGCAAGGCATAACACATTTAATCAGGAGTGACATCTGGAAGAGGTATTAGATGTGTATAGTCTGTAAGATATTACACAGACAATCAGGATTGACATCTGAAAGAGGTAATAGATGTGTATAGTCTGCATGACATTACACAGACAATCAGGAGTGTCATCTGGAAGATGTAATGGATGTGTATAGTCTGCAAGACATTACACAGACAATCAAGAGTGAAATCTGGAAGAGGTAATAGATGTGTATAGTCTGCAAGACATTTCACAGACTATCAGGAGTGACATCTGAAAGAGGTAAGAGATGTGTATAGTCTGCAAGACATTACACAGACAATCAGGAGTGACATCTGGAAGAGGTAATAGATGTGTATACTCTGCAAGGCATAACACATTCAATCAGGAGTGACATCTGAAAGAGGTAATAGATGTGTATACTCTGCAAGGCATAACACATTCAATCGGGAGTGACATCTGGAAGAGGTAATAGACGTGTATAATCTGCAAGATATTACACAGACAATCAGGAATGACATCTGGAAGAGGTAATAGATGTGTATAGTCTGCAAGACATTTCACAGACAATCAGGAGTGATATCTGAAAGAGGTAATAGGTGTGTATAGTCGGAAGACATTACACAGACAATCAGGAGTGTCATCTGGAAGATGTAATAGATGTGTATCGTCTGCAAGACATTACACAGACAATCAGGAGTGAAATCTGGAAGAGGTAATAGATGTGTATTTTCTGCAAGACATTACACAGATAGTCAGGAGTGACATCAGGATGTAGTAATAGATGTGTATAGTCTGCAAGACATTACACAAATAATCAGGAGTGACATCTCGAAGAGGTCATAGATGTGTAGATTCTGCAAGACATTACACAGACAATCAGGAGTGACATCTGGAAGATGTAATAGATGTGTATAGTCTGCAAGACATTACACAGACAATCAGGAGTGAAATCTGGAAGAGGTAATAGATGTGTATAGTCTGAAAGACATTAAACAGATAATCTGGAGTGACATCTGGATGAGGTAATAGATGTGTACAGTCTGCAAGACATGACACAGAATATCAGGAGTGACATCTGGAAGAGGTAATAGATGTGTATAGCCTGCAAGACATTACACAGTCAATTAGGAGTGTCATCTGGAAGAGGTAATAGATGTGTATAGTCTGCAAGACAGTACACAGTTAATCAGGATTGACATCTGGAAGTAGTAATAGATGTGTTTAGTCGGCAAGACATTACACAAATAATTCAGAGTGACATCTCGAAGAGGTAATAGATGTGTATAGTCTGCAAGATATTACACAGATAATCAGGAATGACATCTGGATGAGGTAATAGATGTATATAGTCTGAATGACATTACACAGACAATCAGGAATGACATCTGGAAGAGGTAAAAGATGTGTATAGTCCGAAAGACATTATACAGACAATCAGGGGTGAAATCTGAAAGAGGGAATAGATGTGTATAGTCTGCAAGACATTACACAGTCAATCAGGAGTGACACCTGGAAGAGGAAATAGATGTGCATAGTCTGCCAGATATTATATAGACAATTAGGAGTGACATCTGGAAGAGATAATAGATGTGTATAGTCTGCAAGACATTACACAGAATATCAGGAGTGACATCTGGAAGAGGTAATAGATGTGTATAGTCTGCAAGACAGTACACAGTCAATCAGGAGTGACATCTGGAAGAGTTAATAGATGTGGAAAGTCTGCAAGACAGTACACAGATAATCAGGAGTGACATCTGGAAGACGTAATAGATGTGTATAGTCTGCAAGACATTACACAGACAATCAGGAGTGACATCTGGAAGAGGTAATAGATGTGTATACCCAGCAATATATTACACAGACAAACAGGAGTGACATCTGGAAGAGGTAATAGATGTGTATTGTCTGCAAGACATTACACAGACAAACTGGAGTGATATCTCGAAGAGGTAATCGATGTGCATACCCGGCAATATATTACACAAACAAACAGGAGTGACATCTGGAAGAGGTAATAGATGTGTATAGTCTGCAAGACATTACGCAGACAATCAGGAGTGACATCTGGAAGAGGTAATAGACATGTATAGTCTGCAAGAAATTACACAGACAATCAGGCGTGACATAAGGAAGAGGTAGTAGACGTGTCTAGTCTGCAAGATAATACACAGACAATCAGGAGTGACATCTGGAAGTGGTAATAGATGTGTATATTCTGCAAGACATTACACAGACAATCAGGAATGACATCTGGAAGAGGTAAAAGATGTGTATAGTCCGAAAGACATTACACAGACAATCAGGAGTGACATCTGGAAGATGTAATAGATGTGTATAGTCTGCAAGACATTACACAGACAATCAGGAGTGAAATCTGGAAGAGGTAATAGATGTGTATAGTCTGAAAGACATTAAACAGATAATCTGGAGTGACATCTGGATGAGGTAATAGATGTGTACAGTCTGCAAGACATTACACAGAATATCAGGAGTGACATCTGGAAGAGGTAATAGATGTGTATAGCCTGCAAGACATTACACAGTCAATTAGGAGTGTCATCTGGAAGAGGTAATAGATGTGTATAGTCTGCAAGACAGTACACAGTTAATCAGGATTGACATCTGGAAGTAGTAATAGATGTGTTTAGTCGGCAAGACATTACACAAATAATTCAGAGTGACATCTCGAAGAGGTAATAGATGTGTATAGTCTGCAAGATATTACACAGATAATCAGGAGTGACATCTGGATGAGGTAATAGATGTATATAGTCTGAATGACATTACACAGACAATCAGGAATGACATCTGGAAGAGGTAAAAGATGTGTATAGTCCGAAAGACATTATACAGACAATCAGGGGTGAAATCTGAAAGCGGGAATAGATGTGTATAGTCTGCAAGACATTACACAGTCAATCAGGAGTGACATCTGGAAGAGGAAATAGATGTGCATAGTCTGCCAGATATTATATAGACAATTAGGAGTGACATCTGGAAGAGATAATAGATGTGTATAGTCTGCAAGACATTACACAGAATATCAGGAGTGACATCTGGAAGAGGTAATAGATGTGTATAGTCTGCAAGACAGTACACAGTCAATCAGGAGTGACATCTGGAAGAGTTAATAGATGTGTATAGTCTGCAAGACAGTACACAGATAATCAGGAGTGACATCTGGAAGACGTAATAGATGTGTATAGTCTGCAAGACATTACACAGACAATCAGGAGTGACATCTGGAAGAGGTAATAGATGTGTATACCCAGCAATATATTACACAGACAAACAGGAGTGACATCTGGAAGAGGTAATAGATGTGTATTGTCTGCAAGACATTACACAGACAAACTGGAGTGATATCTGGAAGAGGTAATCGATGTGCATACCCGGCAATATATTACACAAACAAACAGGAGTGACATCTGGAAGAGGTAATAGATGTGTATAGTCTGCAAGACATTACGCAGACAATCAGAAGTGACATCTGGAAGAGGTAATAGACATGTATAGTCTGCAAGAAATTACACAGACAATCAGGCGTGACATAAGGAAGAGGTAGTAGACGTGTCTAGTCTGCAAGATAATACACAGACAATCAGGAGTGACATCTGGAAGTGGTAATAGATGTGTATATTCTGCAAGACATTACACAGACAATCAGGAATGACATCTGGAAGAGGTAAAAGATGTGTATAGTCCGAAAGACATTATACAGACAATCAGGGGTGAAATCTGAAAGAGGGAATAGATGTGTATAGTCTGCAAGACATTACACAGTCAATCAGGAGTGACATCTGGAAGAGGAAATAGATGTGCATAGTCTGCCAGATATTATATAGACAATTAGGAGTGACATCTGGAAGAGATAATAGATGTGTATAGTCTGCAAGACATTACACAGAATATCAGGAGTGACATCTGGAAGAGGTAATAGATGTGTATAGTCTGCAAGACAGTACACAGTCAATCAGGAGTGACATCTGGAAGAGTTAATAGATGTGTATAGTCTGCAAGACAGTACACAGTTAATCAGAAGTGACATCTGGAAGACGTTTTAGATGTGTATAGTCTGCAAGACATTACACAGACAATCAGGAGTGACATCTGGAAGAGGTAATAGATGTGTATACCCAGCAATATATTACACAGACAAACAGGAGTGATATCTGGAAGAGGTAATAGATGTGTATAGTCTGCAAGACATTACACAGACAAACTGGAGTGATATCTGGAAGAGGTAATCGATGTGCATACCCGGCAATATATTACACAAACAAACAGGAGTGACATCTGGAAGAGGTAATAGATGTGTATAGTCTGCAAGACATTACGCAGACAATCAGGAGTGACATCTGGAAGAGGTAATAGACATGTATAGTGTGCAAGAAATTACACAGACAATCAGGCGTGACATAAGGAAGAGGGAGTAGACGTGTCTAGTCTGCAAGATAATACACAGACAATCAGGAGTGACATCTGGAAGTGGTAATAGATGTGTATAGTCTGCAAGACACTACACAGACATTCAGGAGTGAAAACTGGATGAGGTAATAGTTGTGTATAGTCTGCAAGACAATACACAGACAATCAGGAGTGACATCTGGAAGAGGTAAAAGATCTGTATAGTCTGAAAGACATTACACAGGCAATCAGTGGTGAAATCTGAAAGAGGTAATAGATGTGTATAGTCTGCAAGACATTACAAAGTCAATCAGGAGTGACATCTGGAAGAGGAAATAGATATGCATCGTCTGCAAGATATTATACAGATAATCAGGAATGACATCTGGAAGTGATAATAGATGTGTATAGTCTGCAAGACATTACACAGTCCATCAGGAGTGACATCTGGAAGAGGTAATAGATGTGTATAGTCTGAAAGATATGATATAGACAATCAGGAGTCACATCTGGAAGAGATAATAGATGTGTATAGTCTGCAAGATATTACACAGATAATCAGGAGTGACAGCTGGAAAAGGTAATAGATGTGTATTCTCTGCAAGACATAACACATTCAATCAGGAGTGACATCTGGAAGAGGTAATAGAGGTATATAGTCTGTAAGATATTACACAGACAATCAGGATTGACATCTGAAAGAGGTAATAGATGTGTATAGTCTGCAAGACATTACACAGACAATCAGGAGTGACATCTGTAAGATATAATAGATGTGTATCGTCTGCAAGACATTACACAGACAATCAGGAGTAAAATCTGGAAGAGGTAATAGATGTGTATAGTCTGCAAGACATTACACAGACAATCAGGAGTGACATCTGGAAGAGGTAATAGATGTGTATTGTCTGCAAGATATCACACAGGTAATTAGGAGTGACATCTGGAAGAGGTAATTGATGTGTATAGTCTGCAAGACATTACACAGACAAACAGGAGTGATATCAGGAAGAGGTAATAGATGTGTATAGTCTGCAAGACATTACACTGATAATCAGGAGTGACATCTGGAAGAGGTAATAAATGTGTATAGTCTGCAAGTCATGACACAGACAAACAGGAGTGAGATCTGGAAGAGGTAATAGATGTGTATCGTCTGCAAGACATTGTACAGACAATCAGGAGTGCCATCTGGAAGAGGTAATAGATGAGTATAGTCTGCGAGATATTGCCCAGATCAGCAGTAGTGCCATCTGGAAGAGGTAACAGATGTGTATAGTCTGCAAGACATTACACAGTCAATCAGGAGTCACATCTGGAAGAGGTATTAGATCTGTATAGTCTACAAGACATTACACAGACAATCAGGAATGACATCTGGAAGAGATAATAGATGTGTATAGTCCGCAAGACATTACACAGACAATCAGGAGTGACATCTGGAAGAGGTAATAGATGTGTATAGTCTGCAAGACAGTACACAGTTAATCAGGATTGACATCTGGAAGTAGTAATAGATGTGTTTAGTCGGCAAGACATTACACAAATAATTCAGAGTGACATCTCGAAGAGGTAATAGATGTGTATAGTCTGCAAGATATTACACAGATAATCAGGAATGACATCTGGATGAGGTAATAGATGTATATAGTCTGAATGACATTACACAGACAATCAGGAATGACATCTGGAAGAGGTAAAAGATGTGTATAGTCCGAAAGACATTATACAGACAATCAGGGGTGAAATCTGAAAGAGGGAATAGATGTGTATAGTCTGCAAGACATTACACAGTCAATCAGGAGTGACACCTGGAAGAGGAAATAGATGTGCATAGTCTGCCAGATATTATATAGACAATTAGGAGTGACATCTGGAAGAGATAATAGATGTGTATAGTCTGCAAGACATTACACAGAATATCAGGAGTGACATCTGGAAGAGGTAATAGATGTGTATAGTCTGCAAGACAGTACACAGTCAATCAGGAGTGACATCTGGAAGAGTTAATAGATGTGGAAAGTCTGCAAGACAGTACACAGATAATCAGGAGTGACATCTGGAAGACGTAATAGATGTGTATAGTCTGCAAGACATTACACAGACAATCAGGAGTGACATCTGGAAGAGGTAATAGATGTGTATACCCAGCAATATATTACACAGACAAACAGGAGTGACATCTGGAAGAGGTAATAGATGTGTATTGTCTGCAAGACATTACACAGACAAACTGGAGTGATATCTCGAAGAGGTAATCGATGTGCATACCCGGCAATATATTACACAAACAAACAGGAGTGACATCTGGAAGAGGTAATAGATGTGTATAGTCTGCAAGACATTACGCAGACAATCAGGAGTGACATCTGGAAGAGGTAATAGACATGTATAGTCTGCAAGAAATTACACAGACAATCAGGCGTGACATAAGGAAGAGGTAGTAGACGTGTCTAGTCTGCAAGATAATACACAGACAATCAGGAGTGACATCTGGAAGTGGTAATAGATGTGTATATTCTGCAAGACATTACACAGACAATCAGGAATGACATCTGGAAGAGGTAAAAGATGTGTATAGTCCGAAAGACATTACACAGACAATCAGGAGTGACATCTGGAAGATGTAATAGATGTGTATAGTCTGCAAGACATTACACAGACAATCAGGAGTGAAATCTGGAAGAGGTAATAGATGTGTATAGTCTGAAAGACATTAAACAGATAATCTGGAGTGACATCTGGATGAGGTAATAGATGTGTACAGTCTGCAAGACATTACACAGAATATCAGGAGTGACATCTGGAAGAGGTAATAGATGTGTATAGCCTGCAAGACATTACACAGTCAATTAGGAGTGTCATCTGGAAGAGGTAATAGATGTGTATAGTCTGCAAGACAGTACACAGTTAATCAGGATTGACATCTGGAAGTAGTAATAGATGTGTTTAGTCGGCAAGACATTACACAAATAATTCAGAGTGACATCTCGAAGAGGTAATAGATGTGTATAGTCTGCAAGATATTACACAGATAATCAGGAGTGACATCTGGATGAGGTAATAGATGTATATAGTCTGAATGACATTACACAGACAATCAGGAATGACATCTGGAAGAGGTAAAAGATGTGTATAGTCCGAAAGACATTATACAGACAATCAGGGGTGAAATCTGAAAGCGGGAATAGATGTGTATAGTCTGCAAGACATTACACAGTCAATCAGGAGTGACATCTGGAAGAGGAAATAGATGTGCATAGTCTGCCAGATATTATATAGACAATTAGGAGTGACATCTGGAAGAGATAATAGATGTGTATAGTCTGCAAGACATTACACAGAATATCAGGAGTGACATCTGGAAGAGGTAATAGATGTGTATAGTCTGCAAGACAGTACACAGTCAATCAGGAGTGACATCTGGAAGAGTTAATAGATGTGTATAGTCTGCAAGACAGTACACAGATAATCAGGAGTGACATCTGGAAGACGTAATAGATGTGTATAGTCTGCAAGACATTACACAGACAATCAGGAGTGACATCTGGAAGAGGTAATAGATGTGTATACCCAGCAATATATTACACAGACAAACAGGAGTGACATCTGGAAGAGGTAATAGATGTGTATTGTCTGCAAGACATTACACAGACAAACTGGAGTGATATCTGGAAGAGGTAATCGATGTGCATACCCGGCAATATATTACACAAACAAACAGGAGTGACATCTGGAAGAGGTAATAGATGTGTATAGTCTGCAAGACATTACGCAGACAATCAGAAGTGACATCTGGAAGAGGTAATAGACATGTATAGTCTGCAAGAAATTACACAGACAATCAGGCGTGACATAAGGAAGAGGTAGTAGACGTGTCTAGTCTGCAAGATAATACACAGACAATCAGGAGTGACATCTGGAAGTGGTAATAGATGTGTATATTCTGCAAGACATTACACAGACAATCAGGAATGACATCTGGAAGAGGTAAAAGATGTGTATAGTCCGAAAGACATTATACAGACAATCAGGGGTGAAATCTGAAAGAGGGAATAGATGTGTATAGTCTGCAAGACATTACACAGTCAATCAGGAGTGACATCTGGAAGAGGAAATAGATGTGCATAGTCTGCCAGATATTATATAGACAATTAGGAGTGACATCTGGAAGAGATAATAGATGTGTATAGTCTGCAAGACATTACACAGAATATCAGGAGTGACATCTGGAAGAGGTAATAGATGTGTATAGTCTGCAAGACAGTACACAGTCAATCAGGAGTGACATCTGGAAGAGTTAATAGATGTGTATAGTCTGCAAGACAGTACACAGTTAATCAGAAGTGACATCTGGAAGACGTTTTAGATGTGTATAGTCTGCAAGACATTACACAGACAATCAGGAGTGACATCTGGAAGAGGTAATAGATGTGTATACCCAGCAATATATTACACAGACAAACAGGAGTGATATCTGGAAGAGGTAATAGATGTGTATAGTCTGCAAGACATTACACAGACAAACTGGAGTGATATCTGGAAGAGGTAATCGATGTGCATACCCGGCAATATATTACACAAACAAACAGGAGTGACATCTGGAAGAGGTAATAGATGTGTATAGTCTGCAAGACATTACGCAGACAATCAGGAGTGACATCTGGAAGAGGTAATAGACATGTATAGTGTGCAAGAAATTACACAGACAATCAGGCGTGACATAAGGAAGAGGGAGTAGACGTGTCTAGTCTGCAAGATAATACACAGACAATCAGGAGTGACATCTGGAAGTGGTAATAGATGTGTATAGTCTGCAAGACACTACACAGACATTCAGGAGTGAAAACTGGATGAGGTAATAGTTGTGTATAGTCTGCAAGACAATACACAGACAATCAGGAGTGACATCTGGAAGAGGTAAAAGATCTGTATAGTCTGAAAGACATTACACAGGCAATCAGTGGTGAAATCTGAAAGAGGTAATAGATGTGTATAGTCTGCAAGACATTACAAAGTCAATCAGGAGTGACATCTGGAAGAGGAAATAGATATGCATCGTCTGCAAGATATTATACAGATAATCAGGAATGACATCTGGAAGTGATAATAGATGTGTATAGTCTGCAAGACATTACACAGTCCATCAGGAGTGACATCTGGAAGAGGTAATAGATGTGTATAGTCTGAAAGATATGATATAGACAATCAGGAGTCACATCTGGAAGAGATAATAGATGTGTATAGTCTGCAAGATATTACACAGATAATCAGGAGTGACAGCTGGAAAAGGTAATAGATGTGTATTCTCTGCAAGACATAACACATTCAATCAGGAGTGACATCTGGAAGAGGTAATAGAGGTATATAGTCTGTAAGATATTACACAGACAATCAGGATTGACATCTGAAAGAGGTAATAGATGTGTATAGTCTGCAAGACATTAAACAGACAATCAGGAGTGACATCTGGAAGATGTGATAGATGTGTATAGTCTGCAAGACATTACACAGACAATCAGGAGTGACATCTGGAAGAGTTAATGGATGTGTATAGTCTGCAAGACAGTACACAGATAATCAGGAGTGACATCTGGAAGAGGTACTAGATGTGTCTAGTCTGCAAGACATTACACAGACAATCAGGAGTGACATCTGGAAGAGGCAATAGATGTGTATAGTCTGCAAGACATTACACAGTCCATCAGGAGTGACATCTGGAAGAGGTAATAGATGTGTATAGTCTGCAAGACATTACACAGAATATCAGGAGTGACATCTGGAAGAGGTAATTGATATGTACAGAGTGCAAGACATGACACAGACAATCAGGAGTGACATCTGGAAGAGGTAATAGATGTGTATAGTCTGAAAGATATTATATAGACAATCACGAGTGACATCTGGAAGAGATAATAGATGTGTATAGTCTGCAAGACATTACACAGAAAATCAGGAGTGACATCTGGAAGAGGTAATAGATGTGTATAGTCTGCAAGACATTACACAGTCATCTGGAGTGGCATCTGGAAGAGGTAATAGATATGTCCAGTCTGCAAGACAATACACAGACAATCAGGAGTGACATCTGGAAGAGGTAATTGATGTGGACCGTCTGCAAGACATGACACAGACAATCAGGAGTGACATCTGGAAGAGGCAATAGATGTGTATAGTGTGCAAGACATTACACAGTCCATCAGGAGTGACATCTGGAAGACGTAATAGATGTGTATAGTCTGAAAGATATTATATAGACAATCAGGAGTGACATCTGGAAGAGGTAATAGATGTGTAGAGTCTGCAAGACATTACACAGACAATCAAGAGTGACATCTGGAAGTAGTAATAGATGTGTATCGTCTGCAAGACATTACACAGACAATCAGGAGTGACATCTGGAAGAGGTATTAGATCTGTATAGTCTACCAGACATTACACACACAATCAGGAATGACATCTGGAAGAGGTAATAGATGTGTATAGTCTGCAAGACATTACACAGACAATCAGGAGTGATATCTGGAAGAGGTTATCGAGGTGTATCGTCTGCAAGACTTTCCACAGAGAAACAGGTGTGATATCTGGAAGATGTTCTCGATGTGTATAATCTGCAAGACATTACACAGACAATCAGGAGTGACATCTGGAAGTAGTAATAGATGCGTATAGTCTGCAAGACATTACACAGACAATCAGGATTGACATCTGAAAGCGGTAATAGATGTGTATAGTCTGCATGACATTACACAGACAATCAGGAGTGTCATCTGGAAGATGTAATAGATGTGTATCGTCTGCAAGACATTACACAGACAATCAGGAGTGAAATCTGGAAGAGGTAATAGATGTGTATTTTCTGCAAGACATTACACAGATAATCAGGAGTGACATCAGGATGTAGTAATAGATGTGTATAGTCTGCAAGACATTACACAAATAATCAGGAGTGACATCTCGAAGAGGTCATAAATGTGTAGATTCTGCAAGACATTACACAGATAATCAGGAGTGAGATCTGGACGAGGTAATAGATGTATATAGTCTGCAAGACATTACACAGACAATCAGGAGTGACATCTGAAAGTGTAATAGATGTGTATAGTCTGCAAGACATTACACAGACAATCAGGAGTGACATCTGGAAGAGGTAATAGATGTGTATAGTCTGCAAGATATTACACAGATAATCAGGAGTGACATCTGGAAAAGGTAATAGATGTGTATACTCTGCAAGGCATAACACATTTAATCAGGAGTGACATCTGGAAGAGGTATTAGATGTGTATAGTCTGTAAGATATTACACAGACAATCAGGATTGACATCTGAAAGAGGTAATAGATGTGTATAGTCTGCATGACATTACACAGACAATCAGGAGTGTCATCTGGAAGATGTAATGGATGTGTATAGTCTGCAAGACATTACACAGACAATCAGGAGTGAAATCTGGAAGAGGTAATAGATGTGTATAGTCTGCAAGACATTTCACAGACTATCAGGAGTGATATCTGAAAGAGGTAAGAGATGTGTATAGTCTGCAAGACATTACACAGACAATCAGGAGTGACATCTGGAAGAGGTAATAGATGTGTATACTCTGCAAGGCATAACACATTCAATCGGGAGTGACATCTGGAAGAGGTAATAGACGTGTATAATCTGCAAGATATTACACAGACAATCAGGAATGACATCTGGAAGAGGTAATAGATGTGTATAGTCTGCAAGACATTTCACAGACAATCAGGAGTGATATCTGAAAGAGGTAATAGGTGTGTATAGTCGGAAGACATTACACAGAAAATCAGGAGTGACATCTGGAAGAGGTAATAGATGTGTATACTCTGCAAGTCATAACACATTCAATCAGGAGTGACATCTGGAAGAGGTAAGAGATGTGTATAGTCTCCAAGATATTACACAGATAATCAGGAGTGACATCTGGAAAAGGTAATAGATGTGTATAGTCTGCAAGACATTACACAGACAATCAGGAGTGACATCTGGAAGATGTAATAGATGTGTATAGTCTGCAAGACATTACACAGACAATCAGGAGTGAAATCTGAAAGAGGTAATAGATGTGTATAGTCTGCAAGACATTACACAGACAATCAGCAGTGACATCTGGAAGAGGTAATAGATGTGTATAGTCTGCAAGATATTACACAGATAATCAGGAGTGACATCTGGAAAAGGTAAGACATGTGTATACTCTGCAGGACATAACACATTCAATCAGGAGTGACATCTGGAAGAGGTAATAGATGTGTTTCGTCTGTAAGATATTACACAGACAATCAGGATTGACATCTGAAAGAGGTTATAGATGTGTATAGTCTGCAAGACATTACACAGACAATCAGGAGTGACATCTGGAAGATGTAATAGATGTGTATCGTCTGCAAGACATTACACAGACAATCAGGAGTAAAATCTGGAAGAGGTAATAGATGTGTATAGTCTGCAAGACATTACACAGACAATCAGGAGTGACATCTGGAAGAGGTAATAGATGTGTATTGTCTGCAAGATATCACACAGGTAATTAGGAGTGACATCTGGAAGAGGTAATAGATGTGTATAGTCTGCAAGACATTACACAGATAAATAGGAGTGATATCTGGAAGAGGTAATAGATGTGTATAGTCTGCAAGACATTACACATATAATCAGGAGTGACATCAGGAAGAGGTAATAGATGTGTATAGTCTGCAAGACATTACACTGATAATCAGGAGTGACATCTGGAAGAGGTAATAAATGTGTATAGTCAGCAAGACATGACACAGACAAACAGGAGTGACATCTGGAAGAGGTAATAGATGAGTATAGTCTGCGAGATATTGCACAGATCAGCAGGAGTGCCATCTGGCAAAGGTAACAGATGTGTATAGTCTGCAAGACATTACACAATCAATCAGGAGTCACATCTGGAAGAGGTATTAGATCTGTATAGTCTACAAGACATTACACAGACAATCAGGAATGACATCTGGAAGAGGTAATAGATGTGTATAGTCTGCAAGACATTACACAGACAATCAGGAGTGATATCTGGAAGAGGTTATAGAGGTGTATCGTCTGCAAGACTTTCCACAGAGAAACAGGTGTGATATCTGGAAGATGTTCTCGATGTGTATAATCTGCAAGACATTACACAGACAATCAGGAGTGACATCTGGAAGTAGTAATAGATGTGTATAGTCTGCAAGACATTACACAGACAATCAGGAGTGAAATCTGAAAGAGGTAATAGATGTGTATAGTCTGCAAGACATTACACAGACAATCAGGAGTGACATCTGGAAGAGGTAATAGATCTGTATAGTCTGCAAGATATTACACAGATAATCAGGAGTGACATCTGGAAAAGGTAATAGATGTGTATACTCTGCAGGACAGAACACATTCAATCATGAGTGACATCTGGAAGAGGTAATAGATGTGTATAGTCTGTAAGATATTACCCAGACAACCAGGATTGACATCTGATAGAGGTAATAGATGTGTACAGTCTGCCAGACATTACACAGACAATCAGGAGTGCCATCTGGAAGATGTAATAGATGTGTATCGTCTGCAAGACATGACACAGACAATCAGGAGTGAAATCTGGAAGAGGTAATAGATGTGTATAGTCTGCAAGACATTTCACAGACAATCAGGAGTGACATCTGAAAGAGGTAATAGATGTGTATAGTCTGCAAGACATTACACAGACAATCAGGAGTGACATCTGGAAGAGGTAATAGATGTGTATAGTCTGCAAGACATTACACAGACAATCAGAAATGACATCTGGAAGAGGTAAGAGATGTGTATAGTCTGCAAGACATTACACAGACAATCAGGAGTGATATCTGGAAGAGGTTATCAAGGTGTATCGTCTGCAAGACTTTCCACAGAGAAACAGGTGTGACATCTGGAAGATGTTATAGATGTGTATAATCTGCAAGACATTAAACAGACAATCAGGAGTGACATCTGGAAGTAGTAATAGATGCGTATAGTCTGCAAGACATTACACAGACAATCAGGAGTGAAATCTGAAAGAGGTAATAGATGTGTATAGTCTGCAAGACATTACACAGACAATCAGGAGTGACATCTGGAAGAGGTATTAGATCTGTATAGTCTACCAGACATTACACACACAATCAGGAATGACATCTGGAAGTGGTAATAGATGTGTATAGTCTGCAAGACATTACACAGACAATCAGGAGTGATATCTGGAAGAGGTTATCGAGGTGTATCGTCTGCAAGACTTTCCACAGAGAAACAGGTGTGATATCTGGAAGATGTTCTCGATGTGTATAATCTGCAAGACATTACACAGACAATCAGGAGTGACATCTGGAAGTAGTAATAGATGCGTATAGTCTGCAAGACATTACACAGACAATCAGGAGTGAAATCTGAAAGAGGTAATAGATGTGTATAGTCTGCAAGACATTACACAGACAATCAGGAGTGACACCTGGAAGAGGTAATAGATGTGTATAGTCTGCAAGACATTACACAGATAATCAGGAGTGACATCTGGAAAAGGTAATAGATGTGTATACTCTGCAGGACAGAACACATTCAATTAGGAGTGACATCTGGAAGAGGTAATAGATGTGTATAGTCTGTAAGATATTACACAGACAATCAGGATTGACATCTGAAAGAGGTAATAGATGTCTATAGTCTGCAAGACATTACAGAGACAATCAAGAGTGACATCTGGAAGATGTAATAGATGTGTATCGTCTGCAAGACATTACACAGACTATCAGGAGTGAAATCTGGAAGAGATAATAGACATGTATATTTTGCAAGACATTTCACAGACAATCAGGAGTGACATCTGAAAGAGGTAATAGATGTGTATAGTCTGCAAGATATTACACAGACAATCAGAAGTGACATCTGGAAGAGGTAATAGATGTGTATTGTCTGCAAGATATCACAGATAATCAGGTGTGAGATCTGGACGAGTTAATAGATGTGTATAGTCTGCAAGACATTACACAGACAATCAGGAGTGACATCTGAAAGAGGTAATAGATGTGTATAGTCTGCAAGACATTGCACAGACAATCAGGGGTGACATCTGGACGAGGTAATAGATGTGTATTGTCTGCAAGATATTACACAGATAATCAGGAGTGACATCTGGAAAAGGTAATAGATGTGTGTACTCTGCAAGGCATAACACATTCAATCAGGAGTGACATCTGGAAGAGGTAATAGATGTGTATAGTCTGTAAGATATTACACAGACAATCAGGATTGACATCTGAAAGAGATAATAGATGTGTATAGTCTGCAAGACATTACACAGACAATCAGGAGTGACATCTGGAAGATGTAATAGATGTGTATAGTCTGCAAGACATTACACAGACAATCAGGAGTTAAATCTGGAAGAGGTAATAGATGTGTATAGTCTGAAAGACATTAAACAGATAATCTGGAGTGACATCTGGAAGAGGTAATAGATGTGTACAGTCTGCAAGACATTACACAGATAATCTGGAGTGACATCTGGAAGAGGTAATAGATGTGTATAGCCTGCAAGACATTACACAGACAATTAGGAGTGTCATCTGGAAGAGGTAATAGATGTGTATAGTCTGCAAGACAGTACACAGTTAATCAGGAGTGACATCTGGAAGTAGTAATAGATGTGTTTAGTCTGCAAGACATTACACAAATAATTCAGAGTGACATCTCGAAGAGGTAATAGATGTGTATAGTCTGCAAGATATTACACAGATAATCAGGAGTGACATCAGGATGTAGTAATAGATGTGTATAGTCTGCAAGACATTACACAAATAATCAGGAGTGACATCTCGAAGAGGTCATAGATGTGTAGATTCTGCAAGACATTACACAGACAATCAGGAGTGACATCTGGAAGATGTAATAGATGTGTATAGTCTGCAAGACATTACACAGACAATCAGGAGTGAAATCTGGAAGAGGTAATAGATGTGTATAGTCTGAAAGACATTAAACAGATAATCTGGAGTGACATCTGGATGAGGTAATAGATGTGTACAGTCTGCAAGACATTACACAGAATATCAGGAGTGACATCTGGAAGAGGTAATAGATGTGTATAGCCTGCAAGACATTACACAGTCAATTAGGAGTGTCATCTGGAAGAGGTAATAGATGTGTATAGTCTGCAAGACAGTACACAGTTAATCAGGATTGACATCTGGAAGTAGTAATAGATGTGTTTAGTCGGCAAGACATTACACAAATAATTCAGAGTGACATCTCGAAGAGGTAATAGATGTGTATAGTCTGCAAGATATTACACAGATAATCAGGAATGACATCTGGATGAGGTAATAGATGTATATAGTCTGAATGACATTACACAGACAATCAGGAATGACATCTGGAAGAGTTAATGGATGTGTATAGTCTGCAAGACAGTACACAGATAATCAGGAGTGACATCTGGAAGAGGTACTAGATGTGTCTAGTCTGCAAGACATTACACAGTCCATCAGGAGTGACATCTGGAAGAGGTAATAGATGTGTATAGTCTGCAAGACATTACACAGAATATCAGGAGTGACATCTGGAAGAGGTAATTGATGTGTACAGAGTGCAAGACATGACACAGACAATCAGGAGTGACATCTGGAAGAGGTAATAGATGTGTATAGTCTGAAAGATATTATATAGACAATCACGAGTGACATCTGGAAGAGATAATAGATGTGTATAGTCTGCAAGACATTACACAGAAAATCAGGAGTGACATCTGGAAGAGGTAATAGATGTGAATAGTCTGCAAGACATTACACAGTCATCTGGAGTGGCATCTGGAAGAGGTAATAGATATGTCCAGTCTGCAAGACAATACACAGACTATCAGGAGTGACATCTGGAAGAGGTAATTGATGTGGACCGTCTGCAAGACATGACACAGACAATCAGGAGTGACATCTGGAAGAGGCAATAGATGTGTATAGTGTGCAAGACATTACACAGTCCATCAGGAGTGACATCTGGAAGACGTAATAGATGTGTATAGTCTGAAAGATATTATATAGACAATCACGAGTGACATCTGGAAGAGATAATAGATGTGTATAGTCTGCAAGACATTACACAGAAAATCAGGAGTGACATCTGGAAGAGGTAATAGATGTGAATAGTCTGCAAGACATTACACAGTCATCTGGAGTGGCATCTGGAAGAGGTAATAGATATGTCCAATCTGCAAGACAATACACAGACAATCAGGAGTGACATCTGGAAGAGGTAATTGATGTGGACCGTCTGCAAGACATGACACAGACAATCAGGAGTGACATCTGGAAGAGGTAATAGATGTGTAGAGTCTGCAAGACATTACACAGACAATCAGGAGTGACATCTGGAAGTAGTAATAGATGTGTATCGTCTGCAAGACATTACACAGACAATCAGGAGTGACATCTGGAAGAGGTATTAGATCTGTATAGTCTACCAGACATTACACACACAATCAGGAATGACATCTGGAAGAGGTAATAGATGTGTATAGTCTGCAAGACATTACACAGACAATCAGGAGTGATATCTGGAAGAGGTTATCGAGGTGTATCGTCTGCAAGACTTTCCACAGAGAAACAGGTGTGATATCTGGAAGATGTTCTCGATGTGTATAATCTGCAAGACATTACACAGACAATCAGGAGTGACATCTGGAAGTAGTAATAGATGCGTATAGTCTGCAAGACATTACACAGACAATCAGGATTGACATCTGAAAGAGGTAATAGATGTGTATAGTCTGCATGACATTACACAGACAATCAGGAGTGTCATCTGGAAGATGTAATAGATGTGTATCGTCTGCAAGACATTACACAGACAATCAGGAGTGAAATCTGGAAGAGGTAATAGATGTGTATTTTCTGCAAGACATTACACAGATAATCAGGAGTGACATCAGGATGTAGTAATAGATGTGTATAGTCTGCAAGACATTACACAAATAATCAGGAGTGACATCTCGAAGAGGTCATAAATGTGTAGATTCTGCAAGACATTACACAGATAATCAGGAGTGAGATCTGGACGAGGTAATAGATGTATATAGTCTGCAAGACATTACACAGACAATCAGGAGTGACATCTGAAAGTGTAATAGATGTGTATAGTCTGCAAGACATTACACAGACAATCAGGAGTGACATCTGGAAGAGGTAATAGATGTGTATAGTCTGCAAGATATTACACAGATAATCAGGAGTGACATCTGGAAAAGGTAATAGATGTGTATACTCTGCAAGGCATAACACATTTAATCAGGAGTGACATCTGGAAGAGGTATTAGATGTGTATAGTCTGTAAGATATTACACAGACAATCAGGATTGACATCTGAAAGAGGTAATAGATGTGTATAGTCTGCATGACATTACACAGACAATCAGGAGTGTCATCTGGAAGATGTAATGGATGTGTATAGTCTGCAAGACATTACACAGACAATCAGGAGTGAAATCTGGAAGAGGTAATAGATGTGTATACTCTGCAGGACAGAACACATTCAATTAGGAGTGACATCTGGAAGAGGTAATAGATGTGTATAGTCTGTAAGATATTACACAGACAATCAGGATTGACATCTGAAAGAGGTAATAGATGTCTATAGTCTGCAAGACATTACAGAGACAATCAAGAGTGACATCTGGAAGATGTAATAGATGTGTATCGTCTGCAAGACATTACACAGACTATCAGGAGTGAAATCTGGAAGAGATAATAGACATGTATATTTTGCAAGACATTTCACAGACAATCAGGAGTGACATCTGAAAGAGGTAATAGATGTGTATAGTCTGCAAGATATTACACAGACAATCAGAAGTGACATCTGGAAGAGGTAATAGATGTGTATTGTCTGCAAGATATCACAGATAATCAGGTGTGAGATCTGGACGAGTTAATAGATGTGTATAGTCTGCAAGACATTACACAGACAATCAGGAGTGACATCTGAAAGAGGTAATAGATGTGTATAGTCTGCAAGACATTGCACAGACAATCAGGGGTGACATCTGGACGAGGTAATAGATGTGTATTGTCTGCAAGATATTACACAGATAATCAGGAGTGACATCTGGAAAAGGTAATAGATGTGTGTACTCTGCAAGGCATAACACATTCAATCAGGAGTGACATCTGGAAGAGGTAATAGATGTGTATAGTCTGTAAGATATTACACAGACAATCAGGATTGACATCTGAAAGAGATAATAGATGTGTATAGTCTGCAAGACATTACACAGACAATCAGGAGTGACATCTGGAAGATGTAATAGATGTGTATAGTCTGCAAGACATTACACAGACAATCAGGAGTTAAATCTGGAAGAGGTAATAGATGTGTATAGTCTGAAAGACATTAAACAGATAATCTGGAGTGACATCTGGAAGAGGTAATAGATGTGTACAGTCTGCAAGACATTACACAGATAATCTGGAGTGACATCTGGAAGAGGTAATAGATGTGTATAGCCTGCAAGACATTACACAGACAATTAGGAGTGTCATCTGGAAGAGGTAATAGATGTGTATAGTCTGCAAGACAGTACACAGTTAATCAGGAGTGACATCTGGAAGTAGTAATAGATGTGTTTAGTCTGCAAGACATTACACAAATAATTCAGAGTGACATCTCGAAGAGGTAATAGATGTGTATAGTCTGCAAGATATTACACAGATAATCAGGAGTGACATCAGGATGTAGTAATAGATGTGTATAGTCTGCAAGACATTACACAAATAATCAGGAGTGACATCTCGAAGAGGTCATAGATGTGTAGATTCTGCAAGACATTACACAGACAATCAGGAGTGACATCTGGAAGATGTAATAGATGTGTATAGTCTGCAAGACATTACACAGACAATCAGGAGTGAAATCTGGAAGAGGTAATAGATGTGTATAGTCTGAAAGACATTAAACAGATAATCTGGAGTGACATCTGGATGAGGTAATAGATGTGTACAGTCTGCAAGACATTACACAGAATATCAGGAGTGACATCTGGAAGAGGTAATAGATGTGTATAGCCTGCAAGACATTACACAGTCAATTAGGAGTGTCATCTGGAAGAGGTAATAGATGTGTATAGTCTGCAAGACAGTACACAGTTAATCAGGATTGACATCTGGAAGTAGTAATAGATGTGTTTAGTCGGCAAGACATTACACAAATAATTCAGAGTGACATCTCGAAGAGGTAATAGATGTGTATAGTCTGCAAGATATTACACAGATAATCAGGAATGACATCTGGATGAGGTAATAGATGTATATAGTCTGAATGACATTACACAGACAATCAGGAATGACATCTGGAAGAGTTAATGGATGTGTATAGTCTGCAAGACAGTACACAGATAATCAGGAGTGACATCTGGAAGAGGTACTAGATGTGTCTAGTCTGCAAGACATTACACAGTCCATCAGGAGTGACATCTGGAAGAGGTAATAGATGTGTATAGTCTGCAAGACATTACACAGAATATCAGGAGTGACATCTGGAAGAGGTAATTGATGTGTACAGAGTGCAAGACATGACACAGACAATCAGGAGTGACATCTGGAAGAGGTAATAGATGTGTATAGTCTGAAAGATATTATATAGACAATCACGAGTGACATCTGGAAGAGATAATAGATGTGTATAGTCTGCAAGACATTACACAGAAAATCAGGAGTGACATCTGGAAGAGGTAATAGATGTGAATAGTCTGCAAGACATTACACAGTCATCTGGAGTGGCATCTGGAAGAGGTAATAGATATGTCCAGTCTGCAAGACAATACACAGACTATCAGGAGTGACATCTGGAAGAGGTAATTGATGTGGACCGTCTGCAAGACATGACACAGACAATCAGGAGTGACATCTGGAAGAGGCAATAGATGTGTATAGTGTGCAAGACATTACACAGTCCATCAGGAGTGACATCTGGAAGACGTAATAGATGTGTATAGTCTGAAAGATATTATATAGACAATCACGAGTGACATCTGGAAGAGATAATAGATGTGTATAGTCTGCAAGACATTACACAGAAAATCAGGAGTGACATCTGGAAGAGGTAATAGATGTGAATAGTCTGCAAGACATTACACAGTCATCTGGAGTGGCATCTGGAAGAGGTAATAGATATGTCCAATCTGCAAGACAATACACAGACAATCAGGAGTGACATCTGGAAGAGGTAATTGATGTGGACCGTCTGCAAGACATGACACAGACAATCAGGAGTGACATCTGGAAGAGGTAATAGATGTGTAGAGTCTGCAAGACATTACACAGACAATCAGGAGTGACATCTGGAAGTAGTAATAGATGTGTATCGTCTGCAAGACATTACACAGACAATCAGGAGTGACATCTGGAAGAGGTATTAGATCTGTATAGTCTACCAGACATTACACACACAATCAGGAATGACATCTGGAAGAGGTAATAGATGTGTATAGTCTGCAAGACATTACACAGACAATCAGGAGTGATATCTGGAAGAGGTTATCGAGGTGTATCGTCTGCAAGACTTTCCACAGAGAAACAGGTGTGATATCTGGAAGATGTTCTCGATGTGTATAATCTGCAAGACATTACACAGACAATCAGGAGTGACATCTGGAAGTAGTAATAGATGCGTATAGTCTGCAAGACATTACACAGACAATCAGGATTGACATCTGAAAGAGGTAATAGATGTGTATAGTCTGCATGACATTACACAGACAATCAGGAGTGTCATCTGGAAGATGTAATAGATGTGTATCGTCTGCAAGACATTACACAGACAATCAGGAGTGAAATCTGGAAGAGGTAATAGATGTGTATTTTCTGCAAGACATTACACAGATAATCAGGAGTGACATCAGGATGTAGTAATAGATGTGTATAGTCTGCAAGACATTACACAAATAATCAGGAGTGACATCTCGAAGAGGTCATAAATGTGTAGATTCTGCAAGACATTACACAGATAATCAGGAGTGAGATCTGGACGAGGTAATAGATGTATATAGTCTGCAAGACATTACACAGACAATCAGGAGTGACATCTGAAAGTGTAATAGATGTGTATAGTCTGCAAGACATTACACAGACAATCAGGAGTGACATCTGGAAGAGGTAATAGATGTGTATAGTCTGCAAGATATTACACAGATAATCAGGAGTGACATCTGGAAAAGGTAATAGATGTGTATACTCTGCAAGGCATAACACATTTAATCAGGAGTGACATCTGGAAGAGGTATTAGATGTGTATAGTCTGTAAGATATTACACAGACAATCAGGATTGACATCTGAAAGAGGTAATAGATGTGTATAGTCTGCATGACATTACACAGACAATCAGGAGTGTCATCTGGAAGATGTAATGGATGTGTATAGTCTGCAAGACATTACACAGACAATCAGGAGTGAAATCTGGAAGAGGTAATAGATGTGTATAGTCTGCAAGACATTTCACAGACTATCAGGAGTGACATCTGAAAGAGGTAAGAGATGTGTATAGTCTGCAAGACATTACACAGACAATCAGGAGTGACATCTGGAAGAGGGAATAGATGTGTATACTCTGCAAGGCATAACCCATTCAATCGGGAGTGACATCTGGAAGAGGTAATAGACGTGTATAATCTGCAAGATATTACACAGACAATCAGGAATGACATCTGGAAGAGGTAATAGATGTGTATAGTCTGCAAGACATTTCACAGACAATCAGGAGTGATATCTGAAAGAGGTAATAGGTGTGTATAGTCGGAAGACATTACACAGAAAATCAGGAGTGACATCTGGAAGAGGTAATAGATGTGTATACTCTGCAAGTCATAACACATTCAATCAGGAGTGACATCTGGAAGAGGTAAGAGATGTGTATAGTCTCCAAGATATTACACAGATAATCAGGAGTGACATCTGGAAAAGGTAATAGATGTGTATAGTCTGCAAGACATTACACAGACAATCAGGAGTGACATCTGGAAGATGTAATAGATGTGTATAGTCTGCAAGACATTACACAGACAATCAGGAGTGAAATCTGAAAGAGGTAATAGATGTGTATAGTCTGCAAGACATTACACAGACAATCAGCAGTGACATCTGGAAGAGGTAATAGATGTGTATAGTCTGCAAGATATTACACAGATAATCAGGAGTGACATCTGGAAAAGGTAAGACATGTGTATACTCTGCAGGACATAACACATTCAATCAGGAGTGACATCTGGAAGAGGTAATAGATGTGTATAGTCTGTACGATATTACACAGACAATCAGGATTGACATCTGAAAGAGGTAATAGATGTGTATAGTCTGCAAGACATTACACAGACAATCAGGAGTGACATCTGGAAGATGTAATAGATGTGTATCGTCTGCAAGACATTACACAGACAATCAGGAGTAAAATCTGGAAGAGGTAATAGATGTGTATAGTCTGCAAGACATTACACAGACAATCAGGAGTGACATCTGGAAGAGGTAATAGATGTGTATTGTCTGCAAGATATCACACAGGTAATTAGGAGTGACATCTGGAAGAGGTAATAGATGTGTATAGTCTGCAAGACATTACACAGATAAACAGGAGTGATATCTGGAAGAGGTAATAGATGTGTATAGTCTGCAAGACATTACACATATAATCAGGAGTGACATCAGGAAGAGGTAATAGATGTGTATAGTCTGCAAGACATTACACTGATAATCAGGAGTGACATCTGGAAGAGGTAATAAATGTGTATAGTCAGCAAGACATGACACAGACAAACAGGAGTGACATCTGGAAGAGGTAATAGATGAGTATAGTCTGCGAGATATTGCACAGATCAGCAGGAGTGCCATCTGGCAAAGGTAACAGATGTGTATAGTCTGCAAGACATTACACAATCAATCAGGAGTCACATCTGGAAGAGGTATTAGATCTGTATAGTCTACAAGACATTACACAGACAATCAGGAATGACATCTGGAAGAGGTAATAGATGTGTATAGTCTGCAAGACATTACACAGACAATCAGGAGTGATATCTGGAAGAGGTTATAGAGGTGTATCGTCTGCAAGACTTTCCACAGAGAAACAGGGGTGATATCTGGAAGATGTTCTCGATGTGTATAATCTGCAAGACATTACACAGACAATCAGGAGTGACATCTGGAAGTAGTAATAGATGTGTATAGTCTGCAAGACATTACACAGACAATCAGGAGTGAAATCTGAAAGAGGTAATAGATGTGTATAGTCTGCAAGACATTACACAGACAATCAGGAGTGACATCTGGAAGAGGTAATAGATCTGTATAGTCTGCAAGATATTACACAGATAATCAGGAGTGACATCTGGAAAAGGTAATAGATGTGTATACTCTGCAGGACAGAACACATTCAATCATGAGTGACATCTGGAAGAGGTAATAGATGTGTATAGTCTGTAAGATATTACCCAGACAACCAGGATTGACATCTGATAGAGGTAATAGATGTGTACAGTCTGCCAGACATTACACAGACAATCAGGAGTGCCATCTGGAAGATGTAATAGATGTGTATCGTCTGCAAGACATGACACAGACAATCAGGAGTGAAATCTGGAAGAGGTAATAGATGTGTATAGTCTGCAAGACATTTCACAGACAATCAGGAGTGACATCTGAAAGAGGTAATAGATGTGTATAGTCTGCAAGACATTACACAGACAATCAGGAGTGACATCTGGAAGAGGTAATAGATGTGTATAGTCTGCAAGACATTACACAGACAATCAGAAATGACATCTGGAAGAGGTAAGAGATGTGTATAGTCTGCAAGACATTACACAGACAATCAGGAGTGATATCTGGAAGAGGTTATCAAGGTGTATCGTCTGCAAGACTTTCCACAGAGAAACAGGTGTGACATCTGGAAGATGTTATAGATGTATATAATCTGCAAGACATTAAACAGACAATCAGGAGTGACATCTGGAAGTAGTAATAGATGTGTATCGTCTGCAAGACATTACACAGACAATCAGGAGTGACATCTGGAAGAGGTATTAGATCTGTATAGTCTACCAGACATTACACACACAATCAGGAATGACATCTGGAAGTGGTAATAGATGTGTATAGTCTGCAAGACATTACACAGACAATCAGGAGTGATATCTGGAAGAGGTTATCGAGGTGTATCGTCTGCAAGACTTTCCACAGAGAAACAGGTGTGATATCTGGAAGATGTTCTCGATGTGTATAATCTGCAAGACATTACACAGACAATCAGGAGTGACATCTGGAAGTAGTAATAGATGCGTATAGTCTGCAAGACATTACACAGACAATCAGGAGTGAAATCTGAAAGAGGTAATAGATGTGTATAGTCTGCAAGACATTACACAGACAATCAGGAGTGACACCTGGAAGAGGTAATAGATGTGTATAGTCTGCAAGACATTACACAGATAATCAGGAGTGACATCTGGAAAAGGTAATAGATGTGTATACTCTGCAGGACAGAACACATTCAATTAGGAGTGACATCTGGAAGAGGTAATAGATGTGTATAGTCTGTAAGATATTACACAGACAATCAGGATTGACATCTGAAAGAGGTAATAGATGTCTATAGTCTGCAAGACATTACAGAGACAATCAAGAGTGACATCTGGAAGATGTAATAGATGTGTATCGTCTGCAAGACATTACACAGACTATCAGGAGTGAAATCTGGAAGAGGTAATAGACATGTATATTTTGCAAGACATTTCACAGACAATCAGGAGTGACATCTGAAAGAGGTAATAGATGTGTATAGTCTGCAAGATATTACACAGACAATCAGAAGTGACATCTGGAAGAGGTAATAGATGTGTATTGTCTGCAAGATATCACAGATAATCAGGTGTGAGATCTGGACGAGTTAATAGATGTGTATAGTCTGCAAGACATTACACAGACAATCAGGAGTGACATCTGAAAGAGGTAATAGATGTGTATAGTCTGCAAGACATTGCACAGACAATCAGGGGTGACATCTGGACGAGGTAATAGATGTGTATTGTCTGCAAGATATTACACAGATAATCAGGAGTGACATCTGGAAAAGGTAATAGATGTGTGTACTCTGCAAGGCATAACACATTCAATCAGGAGTGACATCTGGAAGAGGTAATAGATGTGTATAGTCTGTAAGATATTACACAGACAATCAGGATTGACATCTGAAAGAGATAATAGATGTGTATAGTCTGCAAGACATTACACAGACAATCAGGAGTGACATCTGGAAGATGTAATAGATGTGTATAGTCTGCAAGACATTACACAGACAATCAGGAGTTAAATCTGGAAGAGGTAATAGATGTGTATAGTCTGAAAGACATTAAACAGATAATCTGGAGTGACATCTGGAAGAGGTAATAGATGTGTACAGTCTGCAAGACATTACACAGATAATCTGGAGTGACATCTGGAAGAGGTAATAGATGTGTATAGCCTGCAAGACATTACACAGACAATTAGGAGTGTCATCTGGAAGAGGTAATAGATGTGTATAGTCTGCAAGACAGTACTCAGTTAATCAGGAGTGACATCTGGAAGTAGTAATAGATGTGTTTAGTCTGCAAGACATTACACAAATAATTCAGAGTGACATCTCGAAGAGGTAATAGATGTGTATAGTCTGCAAGATATTACACAGATAATCAGGAGTGACATCAGGATGTAGTAATAGATGTGTATAGTCTGCAAGACATTACACAAATAATCAGGAGTGACATCTCGAAGAGGTCATAGATGTGTAGATTCTGCAAGACATTACACAGACAATCAGGAGTGACATCTGGAAGATGTAATAGATGTGTATAGTCTGCAAGACATTACACAGACAATCAGGAGTGAAATCTGGAAGAGGTAATAGATGTGTATAGTCTGAAAGACATTAAACAGATAATCTGGAGTGACATCTGGATGAGGTAATAGATGTGTACAGTCTGCAAGACATTACACAGAATATCAGGAGTGACATCTGGAAGAGGTAATAGATGTGTATAGCCTGCAAGACATTACACAGTCAATTAGGAGTGTCATCTGGAAGAGGTAATAGATGTGTATAGTCTGCAAGACAGTACACAGTTAATCAGGATTGACATCTGGAAGTAGTAATAGATGTGTTTAGTCGGCAAGACATTACACAAATAATTCAGAGTGACATCTCGAAGAGGTAATAGATGTGTATAGTCTGCAAGATATTACACAGATAATCAGGAATGACATCTGGATGAGGTAATAGATGTATATAGTCTGAATGACATTACACAGACAATCAGGAATGACATCTGGAAGAGGTAAAAGATGTGTATAGTCCGAAAGACATTATACAGACAATCAGGGGTGAAATCTGAAAGAGGGAATAGATGTGTATAGTCTGCAAGACATTACACAGTCAATCAGGAGTGACATCTGGAAGAGGAAATAGATGTGCACAGTCTGCCAGATATTATATAGACAATTAGGAGTGACATCTGAAAGAGATAATAGATGTGTATAGTCTGCAAGACATTACACAGAATATCAGGAGTGACATCTGGAAGAGGTAATAGATGTGTATAGTCTGCAAGACAGTACACAGTCAATCAGGAGTGACATCTGGAAGAGTTAATAGATGTGTATAGTCTGCAAGACAGTACACAGATAATCAGGAGTGACATCTGGAAGACGTAATAGATGTGTATAGTCTGCAAGACATTACACAGACAATCAGGAGTGACATCTGGAAGAGGTATTAGATGTGTATACCCAGCAATATATTACACAGACAAACAGGAGTGACATCTGGAAGAGGTAATAGATGTGTATTGTCTGCAAGACATTACACAGACAAACTGGAGTGATATCTGGAAGAGGTAATCGATGTGCATACCCGGCAATATATTACACAAACAAACAGGAGTGACATCTGGAAGAGGTAATAGATGTGTATAGTCTGCAAGACATTACGCAGACAATCAGGAGTGACATCTGGAAGAGGTAATAGACATGTATAGTCTGCAAGAAATTACACAGACAATCAGGCGTGACATAAGGAAGAGGTAGTAGACGTGTCTAGTCTGCAAGATAATACACAGACAATCAGGAGTGACATCTGGAAGTGGTAATAGATGTGTATATTCTGCAAGACATTACACAGACAATCAGGAATGACATCTGGAAGAGGTAAAAGATGTGTATAGTCCGAAAGACATGACACAGACAATCAGGAGTGACATCTGGAAGATGTAATAGATGTGTATAGTCTGCAAGACATTACACAGACAATCAGGAGTGAAATCTGGAAGAGGTAATAGATGTGTATAGTCTGAAAGACATTAAACAGATAATCTGGAGTGACATCTGGATGAGGTAATAGATGTGTACAGTCTGCAAGACATTACACAGAATATCAGGAGTGACATCTGGAAGAGGTAATAGATGTGTATAGCCTGCAAGACATTACACAGTCAATTAGGAGTGTCATCTGGAAGAGGTAATAGATGTGTATAGTCTGCAAGACAGTACACAGTTAATCAGGTTTGACATCTGGAAGTAGTAATAGATGTGTTTAGTCGGCAAGACATTACACAAATAATTCAGAGTGACATCTCGAAGAGGTAATAGATGTGTATAGTCTGCAAGATATTACACAGATAATCAGGAATGACATCTGGATGAGGTAATAGATGTATATAGTCTGAATGACATTACACAGACAATCAGGAATGACATCTGGAAGAGGTAAAAGATGTGTATAGTCCGAAAGACATTATACAGACAATCAGGGGTGAAATCTGAAAGAGGGAATAGATGTGTATAGTCTGCAAGACATTACACAGTCAATCAGGAGTGACATCTGGAAGAGGAAATAGATGTGCACAGTCTGCCAGATATTATATAGACAATTAGGAGTGACATCTGGAAGAGATAATAGATGTGTATAGTCTGCAAGACATTACACAGAATATCAGGAGTGACATCTGGAAGAGGTAATAGATGTGTATAGTCTGCAAGACAGTACACAGTCAATCAGGAGTGACATCTGGAAGAGTTAATAGATGTGTATAGTCTGCAAGACAGTACACAGATAATCAGGAGTGACATGTGGAAGACGTAATAGATGTGTATAGTCTGCAAGACATTACACAGACAATCAGGAGTGACATCTGGAAGAGGTAATAGATGTGTATACCCAGCAATATATTACACAGACAAACAGGAGTGACATCTGGAAGAGGTAATAGATGTGTATTGTCTGCAAGACATTACACAGACAAACTGGAGTGATATCTGGAAGAGGTAATCGATGTGCATACCCGGCAATATATTACACAAACAAACAGGAGTGACATCTGGAAGAGGTAATAGATGTGTATAGTCTGCAAGACATTACGCAGACAATCAGGAGTGACATCTGGAAGAGGTAATAGACATGTATAGTCTGCAAGAAATTACACAGACAATCAGGCGTGACATAAGGAAGAGGTAGTAGACGTGTCTAGTCTGCAAGATAATACACAGACAATCAGGAGTGACATCTGGAAGTGGTAATAGATGTGTATATTCTGCAAGACATTACACAGACAATCAGGAATGACATCTGGAAGAGGTAAAAGATGTGTCTCGTCCGAAAGACATTATACAGACAATCAGGGGTGAAATCTGAAAGAGGGAATAGATGTGTATAGTCTGCAAGACATTACACAGTCAATCAGGAGTGACATCTGGAAGAGGAAATAGATGTGCATAGTCTGCCAGATATTATATAGACAATTAGGAGTGACATCTGGAAGAGATAATAGATGTGTATAGTCTGCAAGACATTACACAGAATATCAGGAGTGACATCTGGAAGAGGTAATAGATGTGTATAGTCTGCAAGACAGTACACAGTCAATCAGGAGTGACATCTGGAAGAATTAATAGATGTGTATAGTCTGCAAGACAGTACACAGTTAATCAGAAGTGACATCTGGAAGATGTTTTAGATGTGTATAGTCTGCAAGACATTACACAGACAATCAGGAGTGACATCTGGAAGAGGTAATAGATGTGTATACCCAGCAATATATTACACAGACAAACAGGAGTGATATCTGGAAGAGGTAATAGATGTGTATAGTCTGCAAGACATTACACAGACAAACTGGAGTGATATCTGGAAGAGGTAATCGATGTGCATACCCGGCAATATATTACACAAACAAACAGGAGTGACATCTGGAAGAGGTAATAGATGTGTATAGTCTGCAAGACATTACGCAGACAATCAGGAGTGACATCTGGAAGAGGTAATGGACATGTATAGTGTGCAAGAAATTACACAGACAATCAGGCGTGACATAAGGAAGAGGGAGTAGACGTGTCTAGTCTGCAAGATAATACACAGACAATCAGGAGTGACATCTGGAAGTGGTAATAGATGTGTATAGTCTGCAAGACACTACACAGACATTCAGGAGTGAAAACTGGATGAGGTAATAGTTGTGTATAGTCTGCAAGACACTACACAGACAATCAGGAGTGACATCTGGAAGAGGTAAAAAATCTGTATAGTCTGAAAGACATTACACAGGCAATCAGTGGTGAAATCTGAAAGAGGTAATAGATGTGTATAGTCTGCAAGACATTACAAAGTCAATCAGGAGTGACATCTGGAAGAGGAAATAGATATGCATCGTCTGCAAGATATTATACAGATAATCAGGAATGACATCTGGAAGTGATAATAGATGTGTATAGTCTGCAAGACATTACACAGTCCATCAGGAGTGACATCTGGAAGAGGTAATAGATGTGTATAGTCTGAAAGATATGATATAGACAATCAGGAGTCACATCTGGAAGAGATAATAGATGTGTATAGTCTGCAAGATATTACACAGATAATCAGGAGTGACAGCTGGAAAAGGTAATAGATGTGTATTCTCTGCAAGACATAACACATTCAATCAGGAGTGACATCTGGAAGAGGTAATAGATGTATATAGTCTGTAAGATATTACACAGACAATCAGGATTGACATCTGAAAGAGGTAATAGATGTGTATAGTCTGCAAGACATTAAACAGACAATCAGGAGTGACATCTGGAAGATGTGATAGATGTGTATAGTCTGCAAGACATTACACAGACAATCAGGAGTGACATCTGGAAGAGTTAATGGATGTGTATAGTCTGCAAGACAGTACACAGATAATCAGGAGTGACATCTGGAAGAGGTACTAGATGTGTCTAGTCTGCAAGACATTACACAGACAATCAGGAGTGACATCTGGAAGAGGCAATAGATGTGTATAGTCTGCAAGACATTACACAGTCCATCAGGAGTGACATCTGGAAGAGGTAATAGATGTGTATAGTCTGCAAGACATTACACAGAATATCAGGAGTGACATCTGGAAGAGGTAATTGATGTGTACAGAGTGCAAGACATGACACAGACAATCAGGAGTGACATCTGGAAGAGGTAATAGATGTGTATAGTCTGAAAGATATTATATAGACAATCACGAGTGACATCTGGAAGAGATAATAGATGTGTATAGTCTGCAAGACATTACACAGAAAATCAGGAGTGACATCTGGAAGAGGTAATAGATGTGAATAGTCTGCAAGACATTACACAGTCATCTGGAGTGGCATCTGGAAGAGGTAATAGATATGTCCAGTCTGCAAGACAATACACAGACAATCAGGAGTGACATCTGGAAGAGGTAATTGATGTGGACCGTCTGCAAGACATGACACCGACAATCAGGAGTGACATCTGGAAGAGGCAATAGATGTGTATAGTGTGCAAGACATTACACAGTCCATCAGGAGTGACATCTGGAAGACGTAATAGATGTGTATAGTCTGAAAGATATTATATAGACAATCAGGAGTGACATCTGGAAGAGGTAATAGATGTGTAGAGTCTGCAAGACATTACACAGACAATCAGGAGTGACATCTGGAAGTAGTAATAGATGTGTATCGTCTGCAAGACATTACACAGACAATCAGGAGTGACATCTGGAAGAGGTATTAGATCTGTATAGTCTACCAGACATTACACACACAATCAGGAATGACATCTGGAAGAGGTAATAGATGTGTAGAGTCTGCAAGACATTACACAGACAATCAGGAGTGATATCTGGAAGAGGTTATCGAGGTGTATCGTCTGCAAGACTTTCCACAGAGAAACAGGTGTGATATCTGGAAGATGTTCTCGATGTGTATAATCTGCAAGACATTACACAGACAATCAGGAGTGACATCTGGAAGTAGTAATAGATGCGTATAGTCTGCAAGACATTACACAGACAATCAGGATTGACATCTGAAAGAGGTAATAGATGTGTATAGTCTGCATGACATTACACAGACAATCAGGAGTGTCATCTGGAAGATGTAATAGATGTGTATCGTCTGCAAGACATTACACAGACAATCAGGAGTGAAATCTGGAAGAGGTAATAGATGTGTATTTTCTGCAAGACATTACACAGATAATCAGGAGTGACATCAGGATGTAGTAATAGATGTGTATAGTCTGCAAGACATTACACAAATAATCAGGAGTGACATCTCGAAGAGGTCATAAATGTGTAGATTCTGCAAGACATTACACAGATAATCAGGAGTGAGATCTGGACGAGGTAATAGATGTATATAGTCTGCAAGACATTACACAGACAATCAGGAGTGACATCTGAAAGTGTAATAGATGTGTATAGTCTGCAAGACATTACACAGACAATCAGGAGTGACATCTGGAAGAGGTAATAGATGTGTATAGTCTGCAAGATATTACACAGATAATCAGGAGTGACATCTGGAAAAGGTAATAGATGTGTATACTCTGCAAGGCATAACACATTTAATCAGGAGTGACATCTGGAAGAGGTATTAGATGTGTATAGTCTGTAAGATATTACACAGACAATCAGGATTGACATCTGAAAGAGGTAATAGATGTGTATAGTCTGCATGACATTACACAGACAATCAGGAGTGTCATCTGGAAGATGTAATGGATGTGTATAGTCTGCAAGACATTACACAGACAATCAGGAGTGAAATCTGGAAGAGGTAATAGATGTGTATAGTCTGCAAGACATTTCACAGACTATCAGGAGTGACATCTGAAAGAGGTAAGAGATGTGTACAGTCTGCAAGACATTACACAGACAATCAGGAGTGACATCTGGAAGAGGTAATAGATGTGTATACTCTGCAAGGCATAACACATTCAATCGGGAGTGACATCTGGAAGAGGTAATAGACGTGTATAATCTGCAAGATATTACACAGACAATCAGGAATGACATCTGGAAGAGGTAATAGATGTGTATAGTCTGCAAGACATTTCACAGACAATCAGGAGTGATATCTGAAAGAGGTAATAGGTGTGTATAGTCGGAAGACATTACACAGAAAATCAGGAGTGACATCTGGAAGAGGTAATAGATGTGTATACTCTGCAAGTCATAACACATTCAATCAGGAGTGACATCTGGAAGAGGTAAGAGATGTGTATAGTCTCCAAGATATTACACAGATAATCAGGAGTGACATCTGGAAAAGGTAATAGATGTGTATAGTCTGCAAGACATTACACAGACAATCAGGAGTGACATCTGGAAGATGTAATAGATGTGTATAGTCTGCAAGACATTACACAGACAATCAGGAGTGAAATCTGAAAGAGGTAATAGATGTGTATAGTCTGCAAGACATTACACAGACAATCAGCAGTGACATCTGGAAGAGGTAATAGATGTGTATAGTCTGCAAGATATTACACAGATAATCAGGAGTGACATCTGGAAAAGGTAAGACATGTGTATACTCTGCAGGACATAACACATTCAATCAGGAGTGACATCTGGAAGAGGTAATAGATGTGTATAGTCTGTAAGATATTACACAGACAATCAGGATTGACATCTGAAAGAGGTAATAGATGTGTATAGTCTGCAAGACATTACACAGACAATCAGGAGTGACATCTGGAAGATGTAATAGATGTGTATCGTCTGCAAGACATTACACAGACAATCAGGAGTAAAATCTGGAAGAGGTAATAGATGTGTATAGTCTGCAAGACATTACACAGACAATCAGGAGTGACATCTGGAAGAGGTAATAGATGTGTATTGTCTGCAAGATATCACACAGGTAATTAGGAGTGACATCTGGAAGAGGTAATAGATGTGTATAGTCTGCAAGACATTACACAGATAAACAGGAGTGATATCTGGAAGAGGTAATAGATGTGTATAGTCTGCAAGACATTACACATATAATCAGGAGTGACATCAGGAAGAGGTAATAGATGTGTATAGTCTGCAAGACATTACACTGATAATCAGGAGTGACATCTGGAAGAGGTAATAAATGTGTATAGTCAGCAAGACATGACACAGACAAACAGGAGTGACATCTGGAAGAGGTAATAGATGAGTATAGTCTGCGAGATATTGCACAGATCAGCAGGAGTGCCATCTGGCAAAGGTAACAGATGTGTATAGTCTGCAAGACATTACACAATCAATCAGGAGTCACATCTGGAAGAGGTATTAGATCTGTATAGTCTACAAGACATTACACAGACAATCAGGAATGACATCTGGAAGAGGTAATAGATGTGTATAGTCTGCAAGACATTACACAGACAATCAGGAGTGATATCTGGAAGAGGTTATAGAGGTGTATCGTCTGCAAGACTTTCCACAGAGAAACGGGTGTGATATCTGGAAGATGTTCTCGATGTGTATAATCTGCAAGACATTACACAGACAATCAGGAGTGACATCTGGAAGTAGTAATAGATGTGTATAGTCTGCAAGACATTACACAGACAATCAGGAGTGAAATCTGAAAGAGGTAATAGATGTGTATAGTCTGCAAGACATTACACAGACAATCAGGAGTGACATCTGGAAGAGGTAATAGATCTGTATAGTCTGCAAGATATTACACAGATAATCAGGAGTGACATCTGGAAGAGGTAATAGATGTGTATAGTCTGTAAGATATTACCCAGACAACCAGGATTGACATCTGATAGAGGTAATAGATGTGTACAGTCTGCCAGACATTACACAGACAATCAGGAGTGCCATCTGGAAGATGTAATAGATGTGTATCGTCTGCAAGACATGACACAGACAATCAGGAGTGAAATCTGGAAGAGGTAATAGATGTGTATAGTCTGCAAGACATTTCACAGACAATCAGGAGTGACATCTGAAAGAGGTAATAGATGTGTATAGTCTGCAAGACATTACACAGACAATCAGGAGTGACATCTGGAAGAGGTAATAGATGTGTATAGTCTGCAAGACATTACACAGACAATCAGAAATGACATCTGGAAGAGGTAAGAGATGTGTATAGTCTGCAAGACATTACACAGACAATCAGGAGTGATATCTGGAAGAGGTTATCAAGGTGTATCGTCTGCAAGACTTTCCACAGAGAAACAGGTGTGACATCTGGAAGATGTTATAGATGTGTATAATCTGCAAGACATTAAACAGACAATCAGGAGTGACATCTGGAAGTAGTAATAGATGTGTATCGTCTGCAAGACATTACACAGACAATCAGGAGTGACATCTGGAAGAGGTATTAGATCTGTATAGTCTACCAGACATTACACACACAATCAGGAATGACATCTGGAAGTGGTAATAGATGTGTATAGTCTGCAAGACATTACACAGACAATCAGGAGTGATATCTGGAAGAGGTTATCGAGGTGTATCGTCTGCAAGACTTTCCACAGAGAAACAGGTGTGATATCTGGAAGATGTTCTCGATGTGTATAATCTGCAAGACATTACACAGACAATCAGGAGTGACATCTGGAAGTAGTAATAGATGTGTATAGTCTGCAAGACATTACACAGACAATCAGGAGTGACATCTGGAAGTAGTAATAGATGCGTATAGTCTGCAAGACATTACACAGACAATCAGGAGTGACACCTGGAAGAGGTAATAGATGTGTATAGTCTGCAAGACATTACACAGATAATCAGGAGTGACATCTGGAAAAGGTAATAGATGTGTATACTCTGCAGGACAGAACACATTCAATTAGGAGTGACATCTGGAAGAGGTAATAGATGTGTATAGTCTGTAAGATATTACACAGACAATCAGGATTGACATCTGAAAGAGGTAATAGATGTCTATAGTCTGCAAGACATTACAGAGACAATCAAGAGTGACATCTGGAAGATGTAATAGATGTGTATCGTCTGCAAGACATTACACAGACTATCAGGAGTGAAATCTGGAAGAGGTAATAGACATGTATATTTTGCAAGACATTTCACAGACAATCAGGAGTGACATCTGAAAGAGGTAATAGATGTGTATAGTCTGCAAGATATTACACAGACAATCAGAAGTGACATCTGGAAGAGGTAATAGATGTGTATTGTCTGCAAGATATCACAGATAATCAGGTGTGAGATCTGGACGAGTTAATAGATGTGTATAGTCTGCAAGACATTACACAGACAATCAGGAGTGACATCTGAAAGAGGTAATAGATGTGTATAGTCTGCAAGACATTGCACAGACAATCAGGGGTGACATCTGGACGAGGTAATAGATGTGTATTGTCTGCAAGATATTACACAGATAATCAGGAGTGACATCTGGAAAAGGTAATAGATGTGTGTACTCTGCAAGGCATAACACATTCAATCAGGAGTGACATCTGGAAGAGGTAATAGATGTGTATAGTCTGTAAGATATTACACAGACAATCAGGATTGACATCTGAAAGAGATAATAGATGTGTATAGTCTGCAAGACATTACACAGACAATCAGGAGTGACATCTGGAAGATGTAATAGATGTGTATAGTCTGAAAGACATTAAACAGATAATCTGGAGTGACATCTGGAAGAGGTAATAGATGTGTACAGTCTGCAAGACATTACACAGATAATCTGGAGTGACATCTGGAAGAGGTAATAGATGTGTATAGCCTGCAAGACATTACACAGACAATTAGGAGTGTCATCTGGAAGAGGTAATAGATGTGTATAGTCTGCAAGACAGTACACAGTTAATCAGGAGTGACATCTGGAAGTAGTAATAGATGTGTTTAGTCTGCAAGACATTACACAAATAATTCAGAGTGACATCTCGAAGAGGTAATAGATGTGTATAGTCTGCAAGATATTACACAGATAATCAGGAGTGACATCTGGATGAGGTAATAGATGTGTATAGTCTGTGAGATATTACACAGACAATCAGGATTGACATCTGAAAGAGATAATAGATGTGTATAGTCTGCAAGACATTACACAGTCAATCAGGAGTGACATCTGGAAGAGGAAATAGATGTGCATAGTCTGCCAGATATTATATAGACAATTAGGAGTGACATCTGGAAGAGATAATAGATGTGTATAGTCTGCAAGACATTACACAGAATATCAGGAGTGACATCTGGAAGAGGTAATAGATGTGTATAGTCTGCAAGACAATACACAGTCAATCAGGAGTGACATCTGGAAGAGTTAATAGATGTGTATAGTCTGCAAGACAGTACACAGATAATCAGGAGTGACATCTGGAAGACGTAATAGATGTGTATAGTCTGCAAGACATTACACAGACAATCAGGTGTGACATCTGGAAGAGGTAATAGATGTGTATACCCAGCAATATATTACACAGACAAACAGGAGTGACATCTGGAAGAGGTAATAGATGTGTATTGTCTGCAAGACATTACACAGACAAACTGGAGTGATATCTGGAAGAGGTAATCGATGTGCATACCCGGCAATATATTACACAAACAAACAGGAGTGACATCTGGAAGAGGTAATAGATGTGTATAGTCTGCAAGACATTACGCAGACAATCAGGAGTGACATCTGGAAGAGGTAATAGACATGTATAGTCTGCAAGAAATTACACAGACAATCAGGCGTGACATAAGGAAGAGGTAGTAGACGTGTCTAGTCTGCAAGATAATACACAGACAATCAGGAGTGACATCTGGAAGTGGTAATAGATGTGTATATTCTGCAAGACATTACACAGACAATCAGGAATGACATCTGGAAGAGGTAAAAGATGTGTATAGTCCGAAAGACATTACACAGACAATCAGGAGTGACATCTGGAAGATGTAATAGATGTGTATAGTCTGCAAGACATTACACAGACAATCAGGAGTGAAATCTGGAAGAGGTAATAGATGTGTATAGTCTGAAAGACATTAAACAGATAATCTGGAGTGACATCTGGATGAGGTAATAGATGTGTACAGTCTGCAAGACATTACACAGAATATCAGGAGTGACATCTGGAAGAGGTAATAGATGTGTATAGCCTGCAAGACATTACACAGTCAATTAGGAGTGTCATCTGGAAGAGGTAATAGATGTGTATAGTCTGCAAGACAGTACACAGTTAATCAGGATTGACATCTGGAAGTAGTAATAGATGTGTTTAGTCGGCAAGACATTACACAAATAATTCAGAGTGACATCTCGAAGAGGTAATAGATGTGTATAGTCTGCAAGATATTACACAGATAATCAGGAGTGACATCTGGTTGAGGTAATAGATGTATATATTCTGCAAGACATTACACAGACAATCAGGAATGACATCTGGAAGAGGTAAAAGATGTGTATAGTCCGAAAGACATTATACAGACAATCAGGGGTGAAATCTGAAAGAGGGAATAGATGTGTATAGTCTGCAAGACATTACACAGTCAATCAGGAGTGACATCTGGAAGAGGAAATAGATGTGCATAGTCTGCCAGATATTATATAGACAATTAGGAGTGACATCTGGAAGAGATAATAGATGTGTATAGTCTGCAAGACATTACACAGAATATCAGGAGTGACATCTGGAAGAGGTAATAGATGTGTATAGTCTGCAAGACAGTACACAGTCAATCAGGAGTGACATCTGGAAGAGTTAATAGATGTGTATAGTCTGCAAGACAGTACACAGATAATCAGGAGTGACATCTGGAAGACGTAATAGATGTGTATAGTCTGCAAGACATTACACAGACAATCAGGAGTGACATCTGGAAGAGGTAATAGATGTGTATACCCAGCAATATATTATACAGACAAACAGGAGTGACATCTGGAAGAGGTAATAGATGTGTATTGTCTGCAAGACATTACACAGACAAACTGGAGTGATATCTGGAAGACGTAATCGATGTGCATATCCGGCAATATATTACACAAACAAACAGGAGTGACATCTGGAAGAGGTAATAGATGTGTATAGTCTGCAAGACATGACGCAGACAATCAGGAGTGACATCTGGAAGAGGTAATAGACATGTATAGTCTGCAAGAAATTACACAGACAATCAGGCGTGACATAAGGAAGAGGTAGTAGACGTGTCTAGTCTGCAAGATAATACACAGACAATCAGGAGTGACATCTGGAAGTGGTAATAGATGTGTATATTCTGCAAGACATTACACAGACAATCAGGAATGACATCTGGAAGAGGTAAAAGATGTGTATAGTCCGAAAGACATTATACAGACAATCAGGGGTGAAATCTGAAAGAGGGAATAGATGTGTATAGTCTGCAAGACATTACACAGTCAATCAGGAGTGACATCTGGAAGAGGAAATAGATGTGCATAGTCTGCCAGATATTATATAGACAATTAGGAGTGACATCTGGAAGAGATAATAGATGTGTATAGTCTGCAAGACATTACACAGAATATCAGGAGTGACATCTGGAAGAGGTAATAGATGTGTATAGTCTGCAAGACAGTACACAGTCAATCAGGAGTGACATCTGGAAGAGTTAATAGATGTGTATAGTCTGCAAGACAGTACACAGTTAATCAGAAGTGACATCTGGAAGACGTTTTAGATGTGTATAGTCTGCAAGACATTACACAGACAATCAGGAGTGACATCTGGAAGAGGTAATAGATGTGTATACCCAGCAATATATTACACAGACAAACAGGAGTGATATCTGGAAGAGGTAATAGATGTGTATAGTCTGCAAGACATTACACAGACAAACTGGAGTGATATCTGGAAGAGGTAATCGATGTGCATACCCGGCAATATATTACACAAACAAACAGGAGTGACATCTGGAAGAGGTAATAGATGTGTATAGTCTGCAAGACATTACGCAGACAATCAGGAGTGACATCTGGAAGAGGTAATAGACATGTATAGTGTGCAAGAAATTACACAGACAATCAGGCGTGACATAAGGAAGAGGGAGTAGACGTGTCTAGTCTGCAGGATAATACACAGACAATCAGGAGTGACATCTGGAAGTGGTAATAGATGTGTATAGTCTGCAAGACATTACACAGACAATCAGGAATGACATCTGGAAGAGGAAAAAGATGTGTATAGTCCGAAAGACATTACACAGACAATCAGGAGTGACATCTGGAAGATGTAATAGATGTGTATAGTCTGCAAGACATTACACAGACAATCAGGAGTGAAATCTGGAAGAGGTAATAGATGTGTATAGTCTGAAAGACATTAAACAGATAATCTGGAGTGACATCTGGATGAGGTAATAGATGTGTACAGTCTGCAAGACATTACACAGAATATCAGGAGTGACATCTGGAAGAGGTAATAGATGTGTATAGCCTGCAAGACATTACACAGTCAATTAGGAGTGTCATCTGGAAGAGGTAATAGATGTGTATAGTCTGCAAGACAGTACACAGTTAATCAGGATTGACATCTGGAAGTAGTAATAGATGTGTTTAATCTGCAAGATATTACACAGATAATCAGGAGTGACATCTGGATGAGGTAATAGATGTATATATTCTGCAAGACATTACACAGACAATCAGGAATGACATCTGGAAGAGGTAAAAGATGTGTATCGTCCGAAAGACATTATACAGACAATCAGGGGTGAAATCTGAAAGAGGGAATAGATGTGTATAGTCTGCAAGACATTACACAGTCAATCAGGAGTGACATCTGGAAGAGGAAATAGATGTGCATAGTCTGCCAGATATTATATAGACAATTAGGAGTGACATCTGGAAGAGATAATAGATGTGTATAGTCTGCAAGACATTACACAGAATATCAGGAGTGACATCTGGAAGAGGTAATAGATGTGTATAGTCTGCAAGACAGTACACAGTCAATCAGGAGTGACATCTGGAAGAGTTAATAGATGTGTATAGTCTGCAAGACAGTACACAGATAATCAGGAGTGACATCTGGAAGACGTAATAGATGTGTATAGTCTGCAAGACATTACACAGACAATCAGGAGTGACATCTGGAAGAGGTAATAGATGTGTATACCCAGCAATATATTACACAGACAAACAGGAGTGACATCTGGAAGAGGTAATAGATGTGTATTGTCTGCAAGACATTACACAAACAAACTGGAGTGATATCTGGAAGAGGTAATCGATGTGCATACCCGGCAATATATTACACAAACAAACAGGAGTGACATCTGGAAGAGGTAATAGATGTGTATAGTCTGCAAGACATTACGCAGACAATCAGGAGTGACATCTGGAAGAGGTAATAGACATGTATAGTCTGCAAGAAATTACACAGACAATCAGGCGTGACATAAGGAAGAGGTAGTAGACGTGTCTAGTCTGCAAGATAATACACAGACAATCAGGAGTGACATCTGGAAGTGGTAATAGATGTGTATATTCTGCAAGACATTACACAGACAATCAGGAATGACATCTGGAAGAGGTAAAAGATGTGTATAGTCCGAAAGACATTATACAGACAATCAGGGGTGAAATCTGAAAGAGGGAATAGATGTGTATAGTCTGCAAGACATTACACAGTCAATCAGGAGTGACATCTGGAAGAGGAAATAGATGTGCATAGTCTGCCAGATATTATATAGACAATTAGGAGTGACATCTGGAAGAGATAATAGATGTGTATAGTCTGCAAGACATTACACAGAATATCAGGAGTGACATCTGGAAGAGGTAATAGATGTGTATAGTCTGCAAGACAGTACACAGTCAATCAGGAGTGACATCTGGAAGAGTTAATAGATGTGTATAGTCTGCAAGACAGTGCACAGTTAATCAGAAGTGACATCTGGAAGACGTTTTAGATGTGTATAGTCTGCAAGACTTTACACAGACAATCAGGAGTGACATCTGGAAGAGGTAATAGATGTGTATACCCAGCAATATATTACACAGACAAACAGGAGTGATATCTGGAAGAGGTAATAGATGTGTATAGTCTGCAAGACATTACACAGACAAACTGGAGTGATATCTGGAAGAGGTAATCGATGTGCATACCCGGCAATATATTACACAAACAAACAGGAGTGACATCTGGAAGAGGTAATAGATGTGTATAGTCTGCAAGACATTACGCAGACAATCAGGAGTGACATCTGGAAGAGGTAATAGACATGTATAGTGTGCAAGAAATTACACAGACAATCAGGCGTGACATAAGGAAGAGGGAGTAGACGTGTCTAGTCTGCAAGATAATACCCAGACAATCAGGAGTGACATCTGGAAGTGGTAATAGATGTGTATAGTCTGCAAGACACTACACAGACATTCAGGAGTGAAAACTGGATGAGGTAATAGTTGTGTATAGTCTGCAAGACAATACACAGACAATCAGGAGTGACATCTGGAAGAGGTAAAAGATCTGTATAGTCTGAAAGACATTACACAGGCAATCAGTGGTGAAATCTGAAAGAGGTAATAGTTGTGTATAGTCTGCAAGACATTACAAAGTCAATCAGGAGTGACATCTGGAAGAGGAAATAGATATGCATAGTCTGCAAGATATTATACAGATAATCAGGAATGACATCTGGAAGTGATAATAGATGTGTATAGTCTGCAAGACATTACACAGTCCATCAGGAGTGACATCTGGAAGAGGTAATAGATGTGTATAGTCTGAAAGATATGATATAGACAATCAGGAGTCACATCTGGAAGAGATAATAGATGTGTATAGTCTGCAAGATATTACACAGATAATCAGGAGTGACAGCTGGAAAAGGTAATAGATGTGAATTCTCTGCAAGACATAACACATTCAATCAGGAGTGACATCTGGAAGAGGTAATAGATGTATATAGTCTGTAAGATATTACACAGACAATCAGGATTGACATCTGAAAGAGGTAATAGATGTGTATAGTCTGCAAGACATTAAACAGACAATCAGGAGTGACATCTGGAAGATGTGATAGATGTGTATAGTCTGCAAGACATTACACAGACAATCAGGAGTGACATCTGGAAGAGTTAATGGATGTGTATAGTCTGCAAGACTGTACACAGATAATCAGGAGTGACATCTGGAAGAGGTACTAGATGTGTCTAGTCTGCAAGACATTACACAGACAATCAGGAGTGACATCTGGAAGAGGCAATAGATGTGTATAGTCTGCAAGACATTACACAGTCCATCAGGAGTGACATCTGGAAGAGGTAATAGATGTGTATAGTCTGCAAGACATTACACAGAATATCAGGAGTGACATCTGGAAGAGGTAATTGATGTGTGCAGAGTGCAAGACATGACACAGACAATCAGGAGTGACATCTGGAAGAGATAATAGATGTGTATAGTCTGCAAGACATTACACAGAAAATCAGGAGTGACATCTGGAAGAGGTAATAGATGTGAATAGTCTGCAAGACATTACACAGTCATCTGGAGTGGCATCTGGAAGAGGTAATAGATGTGTCCAGTCTGCAAGACAATACACAGACAATCAGGAGTGACATCTGGAAGAGGTAATTGATGTGGACCGTCTGCAAGACATGACACAGACAATCAGGAGTGACATCTGGAAGAGGCAATAGATGTGTATAGTGTGCAAGACATTACACAGTCCATCAGGAGTGACATCTGGAAGACGTAATAGATGTGTATAGTCTGAAAGATATTATATAGACAATCAGGAGTGACATCTGGAAGAGGTAATAGATGTGTATCGTCTGCAAGACATTACACAGACAATCAGGAGTCACATCTGGAAGAGGTATTAGATCTGTATAGTCTACCAGACATTACACACACAATCAGGAATGACATCTGGAAGAGGTAATAGATGTGTATAGTCTGCAAGACATTACACAGACAATCAGGAGTGATATTTGGAAGAGGTTATCGAGGTGTATCGTCTGCAAGACTTTCCACAGAGAAACAGGTGTGATATCTGGAAGATGTTCTCGATGTGTATAATCTGCAAGACATTACACAGACAATCAGGAGTGACATCTGGAAGTAGTAATAGATGCGTATAATCTGCAAGACATTACACAGACAATCAGGATTGACATCTGAAAGAGGTAATAGATGTGTATAGTCTGCATGACATTACACAGACAATCAGGAGTGTCATCTGGAAGATGTAATAGATGTGTATCGTCTGCAAGACATTACACAGACAATCAGGAGTGAAATCTGGAAGAGGTAATAGATGTGTATTTTCTGCAAGACATTACACAGATAATCAGGAGTGACATCAGGATGTAGTGATAGATGTGTATAGTCTGCAAGACATTACACAAATAATCAGGAGTGACATCTCGAAGAGGTCATAGATGTGTAGATTCTGCAAGACATTACACAGATAATCAGGAGTGAGATCTGGACGAGGTAATAGATGTATATAGTCTGCAAGACATTACACAGACAATCAGGAGTGACATCTGAAAGTGTAATAGATGTGTATAGTCTGCAAGACATTACACAGACAATCAGGAGTGACATCTGGAAGAGGTAATAGATGTGTATAGTCTGCAAGATATTACACAGATAATCAGGAGTGACATCTGGAAAAGGTAATAGATGTGTATACTCTGCAAGGCATAACACATTTAATCAGGAGTGACATCTGGAAGAGGTATTAGATGTGTATAGTCTGTAAGATATTACACAGACAATCAGGATTGACATCTGAAAGAGGTAATAGATGTGTATAGTCTGCATGACATTACACAGACAATCAGGAGTGTCATCTGGAAGATGTAATGGATGTGTATAGTCTGCAAGACATTACACAGACAATCAGGAGTGAAATCTGGAAGAGGTAATAGATGTGTATAGTCTGCAAGACATTTCACAGACTATCAGGAGTGACATCTGAAAGAGGTAAGAGATGTGTATAGTCTGCAAGACATTACACAGACAATCAGGAGTGACATCTGGAAGAGGTAATAGATGTGTATACTCTGCAAGGCATAACACATTCAATCAGGAGTGACATCTCGAAGAGGTAATAGATGTGTATACTCTGCAAGGCATAACACATTCAATCGGGAGTGACATCTGGAAGAGGTAATAGACGTGTATAATCTGCAAGATATTACACAGACAATCAGGAATGACATCTGGAAGAGGTAATAGATGTGTATAGTCTGCAAGACATTTCACAGACAATCAGGAGTGATATCTGAAAGAGGTAATAGGTGTGTATAGTCGGAAGACATTACACAGAAAATCAGGAGTGACATCTGGAAGAGGTAATAGATGTGTATACTCTGCAAGTCATAACACATTCAATCAGGAGTGACATCTGGAAGAGGTAAGAGATGTGTATAGTCTCCAAGATATTACACAGATAATCAGGAGTGACATCTGGAAAAGGTAATAGATGTGTATAGTCTGCAAGACATTACACAGACAATCAGGAGTGACATCTGGAAGAAGTAATAGATGTGTATAGTCTGCAAGACATTACACAGACAATCAGGAGTGAAATCTGAAAGAGGTAATAGATGTGTATAGTCTGCAAGACATTACACAGACAATCAGCAGTGACATCTGGAAGAGGTAATAGATGTGTATAGTCTGCAAGATATTACACAGATAATCAGGAGTGACATCTGGAAAAGGTAAGACATGTGTATACTCTGCAGGACATAACACATTCAATCAGGAGTGACATCTGGAAGAGGTAATAGATGTGTATAGTCTGTAAGATATTACACAGACAATCAGGATTGACATCTGAAAGAGGTAATAGATGTGTATAGTCTGCAAGACATTACACAGACAATCAGGAGTGACATCTGGAAGATGTAATAGATGTGTATCGTCTGCAAGACATTACACAGACAATCAGGAGTAAAATCTGGAAGAGGTAATAGATGTGTATATTCTGCAAGACATTACACAGACAATCAGGAGTGACATCTGGAAGAGGTAATAGATGTGTATAGTCTGCAAGACATTACACTGATAATCAGGAGTGACATCTGGAAGAGGTAATAAATGTGTATAGTCTGCAAGACATGACACAGACAAACAGGAGTGACATCTGGAAGAGGTAATAGATGAGTATAGTCTGCGAGATATTGCACAGATCAGCAGGAGTGCCATCTGGCAAAGGTAACAGATGTGTATAGTCTGCAAGACATTACACAATCAATCAGGAGTCACATCTGGAAGAGGTATTAGATCTGTATAGTCTACAAGACATTACACAGACAATCAGGAATGACATCTGGAAGAGGTAATAGATGTGTATAGTCTGCAAGACATTACACAGACAATCAGGAGTGATATCTGGAAGAGGTTATAGAGGTGTATCGTCTGCAAGACTTTCCACAGAGAAACAGGTGTGATATCTGGAAGATGTTCTCGATGTGTATAATCTGCAAGACATTACACAGACAATCAGGAGTGACATCTGGAAGTAGTAATAGATGTGTATAGTCTGCAAGACATTACACAGACAATCAGGAGTGAAATCTGAAAGAGGTAATAGATGTGTATAGTCTGCAAGACATTACCCAGACAATCAGGAGTGACATCTGGAAGAGGTAATAGATGTGTATAGTCTGCAAGATATTACACAGATAATCAGGAGTGACATCTGGAAAAGGTAATAGATGTGTATACTCTGCAGGACAGAACACATTCAATCAAGAGTGACATCTGGAAGAGGTAATAGATGTGTATAGTCTGTAAGATATTACCCAGACAACCAGGATTGACATCTGATAGAGGTAATAGATGTGTACAATCTGCCAGACATTACACAGACAATCAGGAGTGCCATCTGGAAGATGTAATAGATGTGTATCGTCTGCAAGACATGACACAGACAATCAGGAGTGAAATCTGGAAGAGGTAATAGATGTGTATAGTCTGCAAGACATTTCACAGACAATCAGGAGTGACATCTGAAAGAGGTAATAGATGTGTATAGTCTGCAAGACATTACACAGACAATCAGGAGTGACATCTGGAAGAGGTAATAGATGTGTATAGTCTGCAAGACATTACACAGACAATCAGAAATGACATCTGGAAGAGGTAAGAGATGTGTATAGTCTGCAAGACATTACACAGACAATCAGGAGTGATATCTGGAAGAGGTTATCGAGGTGTATCGTCTGCAAGACTTTCCACAGAGAAACAGGTGTGACATCTGGCAGATGTTATAGATGTGTATAATCTGCAAGACATTAAACAGACAATCAGGAGTGACATCTGGAAGTAGTAATAGATGTGTATCGTCTGCAAGACATTACACAGACAATCAGGAGTGACATCTGGAAGAGGTATTAGATCTGTATAGTCTACCAGACATTACACAGACAATCAGGAGTGATATCTGGAAGAGGTTATCGAGGTGTATCGTCTGCAAGACTTTCCACAGAGAAACAGGTGTGATATCTGGAAGATGTTCTCGATGTGTATAATCTGCAAGACATTACACAGACAATCAGGAGTGACATCTGGAAGTAGTTATAGATGTGTATAGTCTGCAAGACATTACACAGACAATCAGGAGTGAAATCTGAAAGAGGTAATAGATGTGTATAGTCTGCAAGACATTACACAGACAATCAGGAGTGACATCTGGAAGAGGTAATAGATGTGTATAGTCTGCAAGACATTACACAGACAATCAGGAGTGACATCTGGAAGAGGTAATAGATGTGTATACCCAGCAATATATTATACAGACAAACAGGAGTGACATCTGGAAGAGGTAATAGATGTGTATTGTCTGCAAGACATTACGCAGACAATCAGGAGTGACATCTGGAAGAGGTAATAGACATGTATAGTCTGCAAGAAATTACACAGACAATCAGGCGTGACATAAGGAAGAGGTAGTAGACGTGTCTAGTCTGCAAGATAATACACAGACAATCAGGAGTGACATCTGGAAGTGGTAATAGATGTGTATAGTCTGCAAGACATTACACAGACAATCAGGAATGACATCTGGAAGAGGAAAAAGATGTGTATAGTCCGAAAGACATTACACAGACAATCAGGAGTGACATCTGGAAGATGTAATAGATGTGTATAGTCTGCAAGACATTACACAGACAATCAGGAGTGAAATCTGGAAGAGGTAATAGATGTGTATAGTCTGAAAGACATTAAACAGATAATCTGGAGTGACATCTGGATGAGGTAATAGATGTGTACAGTCTGCAAGACATTACACAGAATATCAGGAGTGACATCTGGAAGAGGTAATAGATGTGTATAGCCTGCAAGACATTACACAGTCAATTAGGAGTGTCATCTGGAAGAGGTAATAGATGTGTATAGTCTGCAAGACAGTACACAGTTAATCAGGATTGACATCTGGAAGTAGTAATAGATGTGTTTAGTCTGCAAGATATTACACAGATAATCAGGAGTGACATCTGGATGAGGTAATAGATGTATATATTCTGCAAGACATTACACAGACAATCAGGAATGACATCTGGAAGAGGTAAAAGATGTGTATCGTCCGAAAGACATTATACAGACAATCAGGGGTGAAATCTGAAAGAGGGAATAGATGTGTATAGTCTGCAAGACATTACACAGTCAATCAGGAGTGACATCTGGAAGAGGAAATAGATGTGCATAGTCTGCCAGATATTATATAGACAATTAGGAGTGACATCTGGAAGAGATAATAGATGTGTATAGTCTGCAAGACATTACACAGAATATCAGGAGTGACATCTGGAAGAGGTAATAGATGTGTATAGTCTGCAAGACAGTACACAGTCAATCAGGAGTGACATCTGGAAGAGTTAATAGATGTGTATAGTCTGCAAGACAGTACACAGATAATCAGGAGTGACATCTGGAAGACGTAATAGATGTGTATAGTCTGCAAGACATTACACAGACAATCAGGAGTGACATCTGGAAGAGGTAATAGATGTGTATACCCAGCAATATATTACACAGACAAACAGGAGTGACATCTGGAAGAGGTAATAGATGTGTATTGTCTGCAAGACATTACACAAACAAACTGGAGTGATATCTGGAAGAGGTAATCGATGTGCATACCCGGCAATATATTACACAAACAAACAGGAGTGACATCTGGAAGAGGTAATAGATGTGTATAGTCTGCAAGACATTACGCAGACAATCAGGAGTGACATCTGGAAGAGGTAATAGACATGTATAGTCTGCAAGAAATTACACAGACAATCAGGCGTGACATAAGGAAGAGGTAGTAGACGTGTCTAGTCTGCAAGATAATACACAGACAATCAGGAGTGACATCTGGAAGTGGTAATAGATGTGTATATTCTGCAAGACATTACACAGACAATCAGGAATGACATCTGGAAGAGGTAAAAGATGTGTATAGTCCGAAAGACATTATACAGACAATCAGGGGTGAAATCTGAAAGAGGGAATAGATGTGTATAGTCTGCAAGACATTACACAGTCAATCAGGAGTGACATCTGGAAGAGGAAATAGATGTGCATAGTCTGCCAGATATTATATAGACAATTAGGAGTGACATCTGGAAGAGATAATAGATGTGTATAGTCTGCAAGACATTACACAGAATATCAGGAGTGACATCTGGAAGAGGTAATAGATGTGTATAGTCTGCAAGACAGTACACAGTCAATCAGGAGTGACATCTGGAAGAGTTAATAGATGTGTATAGTCTGCAAGACAGTGCACAGTTAATCAGAAGTGACATCTGGAAGACGTTTTAGATGTGTATAGTCTGCAAGACTTTACACAGACAATCAGGAGTGACATCTGGAAGAGGTAATAGATGTGTATACCCAGCAATATATTACACAGACAAACAGGAGTGATATCTGGAAGAGGTAATAGATGTGTATAGTCTGCAAGACATTACACAGACAAACTGGAGTGATATCTGGAAGAGGTAATCGATGTGCATACCCGGCAATATATTACACAAACAAACAGGAGTGACATCTGGAAGAGGTAATACATGTGTATAGTCTGCAAGACATTACGCAGACAATCAGGAGTGACATCTGGAAGAGGTAATAGACATGTATAGTGTGCAAGAAATTACACAGACAATCAGGCGTGACATAAGGAAGAGGGAGTAGACGTGTCTAGTCTGCAAGATAATACCCAGACAATCAGGAGTGACATCTGGAAGTGGTAATAGATGTGTATAGTCTGCAAGACACTACACAGACATTCAGGAGTGAAAACTGGATGAGGTAATAGTTGTGTATAGTCTGCAAGACAATACACAGACAATCAGGAGTGACATCTGGAAGAGGTAAAAGATCTGTATAGTCTGAAAGACATTACACAGGCAATCAGTGGTGAAATCTGAAAGAGGTAATAGTTGTGTATAGTCTGCAAGACATTACAAAGTCAATCAGGAGTGACATCTGGAAGAGGAAATAGATATGCATAGTCTGCAAGATATTATACAGATAATCAGGAATGACATCTGGAAGTGATAATAGATGTGTATAGTCTGCAAGACATTACACAGTCCATCAGGAGTGACATCTGGAAGAGGTAATAGATGTGTATAGTCTGAAAGATATGATATAGACAATCAGGAGTCACATCTGGAAGAGATAATAGATGTGTATAGTCTGCAAGACATTAAACAGACAATCAGGAGTGACATCTGGAAGATGTGATAGATGTGTATAGTCTGCAAGATATTACACAGATAATCAGGAGTGACAGCTGGAAAAGGTAATAGATGTGAATTCTCTGCAAGACATAACACATTCAATCAGGAGTGACATCTGGAAGAGGTAATAGATGTATATAGTCTGTAAGATATTACACAGACAATCAGGATTGACATCTGAAAGAGGTAATAGATGTGTATAGTCTGCAAGACATTAAACAGACAATCAGGAGTGACATCTGGAAGATGTGATAGATGTGTATAGTCTGCAAGACATTACACAGACAATCAGGAGTGACATCTGGAAGAGTTAATGGATGTGTATAGTCTGCAAGACTGTACACAGATAATCAGGAGTGACATCTGGAAGAGGTACTAGATGTGTCTAGTCTGCAAGACATTACACAGACAATCAGGAGTGACATCTGGAAGAGGCAATAGATGTGTATAGTCTGCAAGACATTACACAGTCCATCAGGAGTGACATCTGGAAGAGGTAATAGATGTGTATAGTCTGCAAGACATTACACAGAATATCAGGAGTGACATCTGGAAGAGGTAATTGATGTGTGCAGAGTGCAAGACATGACACAGACAATCAGGAGTGACATCTGGAAGAGATAATAGATGTGTATAGTCTGCAAGACATTACACAGAAAATCAGGAGTGACATCTGGAAGAGGTAATAGATGTGAATAGTCTGCAAGACATTACACAGTCATCTGGAGTGGCATCTGGAAGAGGTAATAGATGTGTCCAGTCTGCAAGACAATACACAGACAATCAGGAGTGACATCTGGAAGAGGTAATTGATGTGGACCGTCTGCAAGACATGACACAGACAATCAGGAGTGACATCTGGAAGAGGCAATAGATGTGTATAGTGTGCAAGACATTACACAGTCCATCAGGAGTGACATCTGGAAGACGTAATAGATGTGTATAGTCTGAAAGATATTATATAGACAATCAGGAGTGACATCTGGAAGAGGTAATAGATGTGTAGAGTCTGCAAGACATTACACAGACAATCAGGAGTGACATCTGGAAGTAGTAATAGATGTGTATCGTCTGCAAGACATTACACAGACAATCAGGAGTCACATCTGGAAGAGGTATTAGATCTGTATAGTCTACCAGACATTACACACACAATCAGGAATGACATCTGGAAGAGGTAATAGATGTGTATAGTCTGCAAGACATTACACAGACAATCAGGAGTGATATCTGGAAGAGGTTATCGAGGTGTATCGTCTGCAAGACTTTCCACAGAGAAACAGGTGTGATATCTGGAAGATGTTCTCGATGTGTATAATCTGCAAGACATTACACAGACAATCAGGAGTGACATCTGGAAGTAGTAATAGATGCGTATAATCTGCAAGACATTACACAGACAATCAGGATTGACATCTGAAAGAGGTAATAGATGTGTATAGTCTGCATGACATTACACAGACAATCAGGAGTGTCATCTGGAAGATGTAATAGATGTGTATCGTCTGCAAGACATTACACAGACAATCAGGAGTGAAATCTGGAAGAGGTAATAGATGTGTATTTTCTGCAAGACATTACACAGATAATCAGGAGTGACATCAGGATGTAGTGATAGATGTGTATAGTCTGCAAGACATTACACAAATAATCAGGAGTGACATCTCGAAGAGGTCATAGATGTGTAGATTCTGCAAGACATTACACAGATAATCAGGAGTGAGATCTGGACGAGGTAATAGATGTATATAGTCTGCAAGACATTACACAGACAATCAGGAGTGACATCTGAAAGTGTAATAGATGTGTATAGTCTGCAAGACATTACACAGACAATCAGGAGTGACATCTGGAAGAGGTAATAGATGTGTATAGTCTGCAAGATATTACACAGATAATCAGGAGTGACATCTGGAAAAGGTAATAGATGTGTATACTCTGCAAGGCATAACACATTTAATCAGGAGTGACATCTGGAAGAGGTATTAGATGTGTATAGTCTGTAAGATATTACACAGACAATCAGGATTGACATCTGAAAGAGGTAATAGATGTGTATAGTCTGCATGACATTACACAGACAATCAGGAGTGTCATCTGGAAGATGTAATGGATGTGTATAGTCTGCAAGACATTACACAGACAATCAGGAGTGAAATCTGGAAGAGGTAATAGATGTGTATAGTCTGCAAGACATTTCACAGACTATCAGGAGTGACATCTGAAAGAGGTAAGAGATGTGTATAGTCTGCAAGACATTACACAGACAATCAGGAGTGACATCTGGAAGAGGTAATAGATGTGTATACTCTGCAAGGCATAACACATTCAATCAGGAGTGACATCTCGAAGAGGTAATAGATGTGTATACTCT